>NC_133449.1:200212807-200515439 GCF_048565385.1 Saimiri boliviensis
AGAAATACGTTTTGTTTCTAAGTATACAGTTAATTCATTCTTGTTTTATTTAATATTTTTCTCTTTCTTTTCTGAACCTATGTTCTCATTCTCATCAACTGCTCAGCAGGTAATCATTTATTAATAATATATTTGATATATCATTTTATATATGCTTGTAATATGTATAGTCTTGTTTTTGCTGGTAGTGGGGGTTTTTTTGTTTGTTTTTTGTTTTTGAGATAGAGGCTCACTCTGTCTCTCACACTGGAGTGCAGTGGTGCAATCAAAGCTCACAGCAGCCTCAACTTCCCAGGCTCAAGGGATCCTCCGACCTCAGACTCCCTAGCAGCTGGGACTACAGGCACCATGTTGGCTTTTTTTTTTTTTTAATTTTTGTAGAGATGGGGTATTTCATCATGCTGCCAAGCCTGGTGTCAAACCCCTGACCTCTAGCAATCTATCCACCTCGGCTTCTCAATGTTAGGGTTAAAGTATTAACCTTTAGGATTACAGTCATGAGCCAATGTGCCCTGCAGGTCTTATTTTATAAATATGTAAACCTTCAGATAAATACTACTGTATTAAAATTTCACTTTATATCCTACTTTTGGTACTTAATTTTTTATTAAAAAGTAAGAATTATTTCATGCTTTATATCAAATTCGTGGTTTTTTCCTCTCATAGAGTATTCATTCTATAGTTGGATCTATGACATTAAATCATCCATTCCCATAATGATATACACTCAGGTTCCCTCTAAAAGCAGACATACCTGTTTCTGCTTCACATTATATAGTACCTTCTCTTATGAACTTGAAGATAATTATTGTGTATATTTCAAATTTTTTTGATCTCTCTGTTGTATTCATCCTGGTTCTGTTTAGGGTGTTCATGATTTCTCTTTTTTCTTGGCTATGTATGCTGTTCACTCTCTGATTACTTTGCCTGTGACTCTTCCTTCCCCTGGAGGCATCAGTTATTGTGGTTAGTGAGGTGTTCACAATCTGGCTTTGATCACCCCTGACTGCTTTCTACTTAGCAAGTGACCCTGCACCTGGGAAACTAAAGGGAGGGAATGCCTGAAAGTGGGCCAGTTAGCCTATCCTTGTGCTTGTCTTCTCCTAATGCTATCCTACTACTCCTAGATTGGTATAATCTCAAGATCACCGACCCCTGCATACAGGGCTGGGGCTGAAACGTTTTCCTGTTGTACTATGCAGAGAAAAGTGCCCATTAGTCATTCCAGGCAATGTAACAGAGAGAAAAGTACACAGTGAAGATTCTCCCCAACTGTGGCAGCCAGCCCTTCCTTGCTTCTGCTTGTCACTCTCTACACATAATGTCACACTCATCAATTGCATACTGTCTTCCCAGGGTTTCTTACAGTCTTTGCTTTTACTTTCTGGACTCCTACATGTTCTTTTACTACTGGCAAATCTCTAGGGTAGGGCTGGGGAGACAACCGGCAGGTTGCATTCATTCACCATCCAGTTAGGACCAGGGTACAATCTCAAGCCGGGGCTCTCTCCCCACTAAATTTGAGTCTCTTTGAAAGTATCTGCTCAGTCACTATACAGGCAAACTCTCAACTAGCTCAATGTCCAGCAAATCACAGACAACCAACAAAGGTTGTTGAACATTATGGATTGAATTATGGTCGCTGACGTAAAAGGTATGCTGGAGTCTTATCCACCAGTATCCTATCCCTCTGGAATGTGATCTTATTTAGAGATAGGGTCTTCCCAGAGGTAATCAAATGAAAATGAGCTAATTGGGGTAGACTTCAATTCAATATGACTGGTGTCCTTATGATTAAGAGGAAATTTGAACACATAGACACATAGGCAGACGTGCATAGAGGCATCACTATGTGAAAAGACACAGGGAAATGGTGGCCATCTATAAGCCAAGGAGAAAGGCCTGGAGCAGATCCTTCCCTCCCAGCCCTCATAAGGAACCAATCACTTTCAGCCTCCAGAACTGTGAGACAACAAAGTTCTGCTGCTTGAGCCACCCAGATTGTGGGACTTTGTTACAGCAGCCCTAGCACATGAATACATTGATTAGATAAATATAAAAATATAGTAAATGAAAAACAGAATAAAAAATAATAAACAGTATGAGGGAGAGGAGAATTTCAAGGAGGAGGATATAATTTTCAGAGCTAGATGCTGCAAACAATGTAGTAGCACAAGGCAGTAAAATGTCCTTTGGACAAGACAATTAGGAGTTCTGTTTTGCTTTGTTTCTTAATGTTCTCAGTGAAATAATCTTAGTAGGATGGTGGAGGCAGAGCCTGATTGCAAAGGGAAGAGAAGGCCAAAGAGACATCATAAGAAAGTGGGAGGAGAATACAATCTCTTAAGAGTTTGAAAATGATGGGATTTCCTTTAGGATGGTGAACTGAGTCTGTTTGGAAGACGAAGGAAAGAAGCCAAAAATGGGAAAAGGCTGACGATACAATAATATATAATTAGAAAGTATAATGCACTGCCTTCTCTAAGCTGCCTCTCTGCTGCAGCATAAACCACAGCACTAACTACTTCTGTTTTCATCACTATAATGCAGGCGACCTTTCTCCTTGTCATATCAACAGATTTTGCCATTCTTTCAGACTGTCTTTGCCACTATCCGTGTCAATAGTCAAGTTAATAAGGGAGAAATTGGCTTCCTATAGAGCACACTTTACCCTGGTCCTTGCATACCCTCCACCCTCCACATTTTTTTGTTCAGAAAGTGAGTCCATCTATGTTCCAATTCTTCAGCACTGGTTCAGAAATTAATCCCTGCTAAAAATGGTGGCTAGCTGACTAGCAATGGCTAAGGGTATGATGGGCTCTTTCATAAATGCACACACACACACACACACACACACAAACACACACACACACACCTGGGAATCTGAACTGTTGAAATCTAAAAGCCTGTATCAAAAGAATATAATTATAAATGATTCCTTGGGAAGATAAAAGTTTGGAGCTGGTAAAATTTTAGGAAGGGTCATTTATCAAACTTCTTTTAAATAACAGTTAAGGGCCGGGCGCGGTGGCTCAAGCCTGTAATCCCAGCACTTTGGGAGGCTGAGATGGGTAGATCACAAGGTCAAGAGATCGAGACCATCCTGGTCAACATGTTGAAACCCCGTCTCTACTAAAAATACAAAAAATTAGCTGGGCATGGTGGCGCGTGCTTGTAATCCCAGCTACTCAGGAAGTTGAGGCAGGAGAATTGCCTGAACCCAGGAGGCGGAGGTTGAGGTGAGCCGAGATCATGCCATTGCACTCCAGCCTGGGTAACAAGAGCGAAACTCCTTCTTAAAATAAAATAAAATAAAATAAAATAAAATAAACACAATAAATAATATTTAAAATACATTATACCTCTTCTACCAAATCTACAGTCACTCTGTCTTTACTGGAAACTCGCTAATTTCCAGTTACAGCATTTCAACCTGTCTTTGAGATCTCCAAGTTAAGCAAGAAAGGAGACATGGCTAACAAGAGAGGACTTTGGATTCAAACAGTCCTGAATCAAAATTCTAGCCCCATCAATTTTTAACCAACCAACCTGGGGAAAATTGCTTAACATTGCTAAGTGTCATGTTCTCTCTTGTAAAATAGCATAATAAAACCTGCATCTAAGAGCTGTTGTTACAGTTATTAAATGAAATAATTCATATAAAGCATTAGCTCTTCTCTAACATAGAATTAAGGGTTCTTTAAATGTTAGCATTCAACATTATCCCCAACATAAATCCCACTCTAAGTAAATCAACCCATAAGCTAGTCTGCTACACTGAAATTTAATTTTTGTGTTGATGAAGAAAAGTATTTTTACCACTATGCAAGATGAAGCTTCTTAAAATACAAGTAGATTCCTGGTAAATGTAGGTGAATTGATAGAAAATAAGGATGACTGATGGTAGCATTTTGAGGAGCAGATTTTGATGACAGAAGTGCAGGCAGAGTGTCTGTGTCTTTATTAGTTTGGTGCAAAGGTAATTGCAGCTTTTGCAATTATTTTCAATGGCAAAAACTGCAAACCTAATACCTGAAAGAAACGCATTGGAAGAAAAGGCAGCAGCTGCAAAAAGTGAATTCACTTGTTTGCCTGTATTACCTGACTTCGCTGTGGGTGAGATCAGCACTAAAGAGAGGGTATGTGGTCTCTGACCCAAATGCAGTAGAACACAGCCAACCTGGACACAGCTTTTGGGAAGGCAGAAGCAGGTAAATATATCAGAAAAGTCTAGCATAACAAACTTCAGTAACCAAGACACTGTCCTGAAATGAAGAACAATGGTACCCCTGCCACACTCAACACCTCCTCCTAATATTGGGTTGAACTCATCCTTCTGCAAATCGAGCCACTATGGTTAAGTTTGTACCTAGAAGATTTTGAAAATCCATACTTGATGGCTTTTACACACAGTACAATTATACTTTTCCTGACTTGAAGCAGCACATGAGAAGCCTGAGAGTCAGCTATATAGTGCAATTAATCAACTATATTTTCAATAGAAAAAGAAGAAAAAATAAAACATAGCTGCACGATGCCCTTATGCCAATGAACACCAAGCCATCTCACAAAAGGCTTGAGTGTTTTAAGAGGGATAGAAATAACATACGATGGCCATGTTGGCTACAATGACTTAGGCGTTATCTGTGTGGACAATTCAATGACCAAACAGCTTAGTTTTTGACCTATTGATATCTAGCACTGTGTAAGTTTTCTAAGACCTCAACATGACCTCACATAGCAAACACTCAGTGGTTTTGCTGAATTTACTATTTTGCCGAGCTTACTTTCTGTTCTAAGTTTCTATCCTGCCAAGCTTCTATCCTTGGCAGGATAGAAGCTTACAGCAGAAAGTAAGCTGACTTATATACAATAAGATATAAGGCCTGACCACAATTAGATACACCTCATACCCACTAGGATAGTTATAATAATAAAGATAGATAATAACATGTTGGTGAGGATGTGTAGAAATTAGAATCCTTGTATATTGCTTGTGGGAATTAGATGGTGCAGCTGCTTTGGAAAACAGTTTGGCAGTCCCTTGAAAAGCTAAACATAGTTGCCATATGGCCCAGCAATTATATTTCATGCAAGAGAAATGAAAACATATGTACACGAATGTTAAAAAAACTTGTACACAAATATCCATGGCGGCATTATCCATAATCGCCCCAAACTGGAAACAACCCAAATGTCCATCAACTGACGAATGAATAAACAAAATCTGGTATATCCATACAATGGAATATCATTCGGCCATAAAAAGGAATGAAGTACTAATTCATGCTACAACATGGATGAAGCTTGAAAACATTATGCTAAGTGAAAGAAGCCAGACACAAAAGTTTACATATTGTACGATTCCATTTATATAAAAGCCTAACATAAGCAACTCTACAGAGAGAGAATACATTGTTAGACATCAGCGGCTGGGAAGAGGAGGAAATAGGGAGAGGCTGCTAATGGTCATGGAGTTTCTTCCTTGAGTCATTAAAATTTTCTGGAATTAGATAATGTTGATGATTGTACACCATTGCGAATCCACTAATGGTCATTGAATTTTACCCTTTTAAGTGCAAATTAAATTACATCTCAATTTTTTTAAAAAAGAATTTATAAAAAAATCACTTTACACTGGAAAAAAAAGAGTTATATGTTTACACAATCTGCATTATAGTCTCAAATTTACAACTGCTGCATATTTAAAGTACCTTTATATAGATCTGGCTCATAGTAAGAGCTTGATGAATAGAAGCTATTATTAGAACTTAAGTCAGGATCTGATCATTATCATAGTGTCAACAATGCAATTTCACACTAGGCACAAGCTGCTCACATCTTGAGGCAAATTTAAATTCTTTTGGTTTCTACTCCCCAAAGCTAAAAAACTCTCTTTTGCCTGATGTAGGCTTATAATCTGGGAAAGGAAGTTGCTTTTTCTCCTCTCTGAATGGTTCTTGAAGAGACAGCCCAAACAGTAATGCTAAAGGGAAGATTATCTACTGTAATTCATACCAACTACAATGATCAGGGCTAAAACCATTCCATGCTGACACTGAAGAACTGTCCTGGAAAGGAAAATGTTTCCACTTTAAAGTTTCTGATACTATCATGTGGGCAGGAGAGTGGGAGGCTTGGATCAGAAATTTGGTATTTAAAGGACTTAGATGTTTTAAGAGACTAAAAGAGCAAGAATAGACACAAGAAAGTAGTAAGCTAAGAGTCAGAATAGCAAAGCTAACACAGGCAGCTCATGTAGGAACTAGGGAGAAAAGAAAATATCCTTGAAAATGTCCTCCCAAGTTAGAACAAACCTCAGTGTTCTTCAACAGAAGGAAAGACTTAAAATAAAAAGACTGTGGCACAGCTGTGAGGCAAGGCGTGCGTCCTTTCCTTATGACTGTTAAATGTGCAGTCCCCTTAGAATGGAAATAATGTTATTACCCTGGAGGGGGCTCCATTATGATACACACTGGTTCATATTTTAGTTTCCAGCACAGGTTCTTAAGAGTGTGACTTATTTCTGAAGGAATAAAAAGGACTTTAAGAAGAATAAAAGTAGTCAACATTATTATGGGGCATTGACACAGCAATTTGCTTGCAAATGATTTTAAAAACTACTGCTAATAATACACCTTATTGTATATAGTACTCTCAACAAAGCCACCTTGGGTAATCAAATTAATACAAGGGAACAGGAGAGCCTATAGCATTAACAGCAATGACTACAATTAATACAAGTACATAAAATAATCCAATGGGACCACTGAACAACCCTGCGCAATGAAACTGTTTTCTGAGATATATCATTTAATGCGGTTGTGCAGTGGAGTAATGTAATGAGGGTGAATAGTATTTACTAAGGAAAGAAATTGATGCAAAGACTGAATGCTCAACAATGGAGGTTTGTCTGTGTGCTTGACTTGAAGGTAACATTCTTTTCTTTATCTCTGAGCAAATTGCAGTCCTAAATGGCTAATCAGTGGAACAGTAGTGTCACTGTTGTCAAAGTACTGTAAATCTTCAACTGAGAGAGAATGTCAGGGTCATTGCTATCAAAAAGCACAATGATAATACAGAAAAATGGCTGCAATAAGTTAAAAAGAAAATCACGGTACACACACACTCACATAGAAAACATGCTTGCTTGCAACATTGCCCATAGGCAAAGTGTAAGGCATTTGGATCTCATTGTACACTCGCAATCAGTGAATGCTCTTAATGGTTCCTGTTTGTGAGAGGTCAGATTTTATGTATCTGTGGAATTGGGTGAAGCAGGTCACCACCTCTAGTTATATGCTTTTAGAAACCCAGAACATCAGGAAGTTTTGCAGAACAAAGCCTCACTCTGCCCCAGTTAATCAACTAATCCAATCCGTCTATTTCTTTTACCACTGCCCAGATCACTAACGGATGATAACATCCCCTGATTCACTCGGCATCCTCAACTGAGCTGCTGATAGAGGGAATATTTTGAGCTAGTAATATCTATCACAAACTGCCTACAACTTACCCTTAAACCTGGTCCTCAGTCTCTCCTGACAGTCTTTTAAAGAACATATGGACCCATGTTTGGCCCATTCTACAGAAGTAGGGAACCGGATTAGACAGTGATAAAAATTTTGAATCCTTGAAGCATCAATTCTTGCAGCAATTGAAAGGCTGGAGACTAAGGAACTTATTTGGCAAAAAGAGCCTTATTTTAAGAATTCACTAGACCTCATCAAATAATTCTACTGGGAAAACATAAAGATGGGCCCCATCAACCCTGCCTAAAAGAGATTCTCAAATCAGTGATGTGGCTGATGCAGCCATAGCCTTAAAACAAGACAGGCCTACCAATGCACGATGCCCCCCATCAGCCCACAGAGGCAACCCTCAAACATGAGCAAATGGCAAGCTATCACTCAGGACTATCTTCTCCAACTCCACGTTCCCTCCTTAATTCCAGTGGCTTTTGCTGTGATAAAGTGTTCTCAGCTCTACGTATTGGCTCCATAGCTCCAGGTATGACCTTTCCTTTGTGTCCTCCAGATTTACCTTACTGGGTGAGCTTCCAGATTATATGAGAGCCTGCACCTCCAAGCCCAAGTCTCAACCACTGTAATGAGTACAGTCAGCCTCTTTCATCTTGGGCTTGCCAGGACACTTTGTCAGTTACCTTAAGTCAGGGAGGATTTAGGAATTTACAAGCAGAAGGAAACAAATTCCAAAGAGGAGGTTGCTACAGTTTAGATATTTTGTCCCCTCCAAATCTCATGTTGAAATGTGATTCCTAATATTAGAAGTGGGACCTGGTGGAAAGTGATCGGATCATGGAGGTGGAGCTCGTGTTGATGGTTTACCACTATCCCCTTGGTGGTAATGAGTTCTTGCTCTGTTTGTTCATGTGAGATCTGGTTATTTAAAAGAGTCTGGTGTCCCCCCTTCTCTCTCTCTTGCTCCTGCTCTCACTATGTGATGTGCTAGCTCCCCTTCACCTGCCACCATGATTGCAAGCTTCCTGAAGCCCTCACCAAGAGCTGAGCAGATGTTGGTGCCATGCCTATACAGCCTGAAGAACTATGAGCCAAGTTAAACCTCTTCCCTTTATAAATTACTCAGTCACAGATATTTCTTTATGGCAACACAAGAATGGACCAACACAAAGGTGATTAGCAGCAACATGAGAAGAAGAAGAACAATCATAGATTGTGAGACCTGGTGACTGGAAGCCCACCAGGTGACTAGAGGGTAAAAAAGTGAAGAGGCAGTGAGGAAGTAGACATCCAGAAGCAAAGGTAGAGTAATGTCTTGAGATTGAAGCTGAATTAAAAGATAGGGTTTTTCAGACTACAAAGACTTGAGCACTGTATGGAGGGTTTAACCTTAGAAATGAGAAGGGCCATAATTCTCAGACAATTAGAGAAAATAGTAAATGGAAAGATATAGCAAAATCTTTATAAGGAAAAAAGAAAGTTGAGATAATTTATATTTGATGTCTTCTCTTAGAATTATTTATTGTATATATTTAAGATGTATGGCATGATGTTTTGACATACTTATCTTGACACAAATATACATAGTGAAATGATTACTAGAGTCAAGAAAATTAACATATCTATTATCTCATAGTCACCATCCTCCTCCTCCTCCTCCTCCTCCTCTTCCTCCTCCTCCTCCTCCTCCTCCTCCTCATCTTCCTCCTCCTTCTCCTCCTCCTCCTTTTTTGTGGCAAAAGTACTATATTAGTCCATTCTTGCATTGCTACAAAGGATACCTGAGTCTGGGTAATTTATAAATAAAAGAGGTTTAATTGGCTCACAGTTTCACAGACTATAAAGGAAGCATGCCTAGGAGGCCTCAGGAAGCTTACAATCATGGGGTAAAAGGTGAAGGGGAAGCAGGCACATGGCTGGACCAGGAGGAAGAGAGTGAAGAGGGAGCTGCTACACAATTGTAAACAACCAGATCTTGTTTTTTAATTACATTACAGCTTTTAAAAAAATATCTTATGAGAACTCACTCACTGTTACTAGAATAGCAAGGGGGAAATCCTCTCTCATGCTCAAATCACCTCTCGCCAGGCCCCTCCTCCAATGTTGAGGATTATAATTCAATATGAGATTTGGTAAAAAATATTATTAACTATAGTGCTCATGTTGTAATCAGAACTCTAAACTTATTGATCCTATATAACAGCCACTTGATACCCTTTCATCTGTAACTACCCATTTCCCATGACCACCACCACTGCCCCTGCCCACCCGTCTCATAACCACCATTTTAATCTCTGTTTCTATATATTCAAATTTTTTAAGATTCCACATATAAGTGAGATCATACACTATTTTGTTTTTCCTTGTATGGCTTATTTTACTTATTACAGTATCTTCTGGGTTCATCCATGTTTTCCAAAATGGTAGAATCTCTTTTGTTAAGGCTGCAAAACATTCCATTGCATGTGTTTGTGTGTGTGTGTGTGTGTGTGTGTGTGTGCAGGCATGCACGTGCACAGTGGAGTGTGTTTATATGTGTGTGTGCGTGTGTGTATATATGTGTATTATATATATATTAACATATATACCACATACAACAATTTCTTTATCCAGTCATCCATCAGTGGAAATTTCAATTGTTTCCATATCTTAGCTATTGTGAATAATGCTGTAATAAACATGGGAGTCAGATATTTTTAGTAAGTAGTGATTTTATTTCCTTTGGGTATATAACCAGAAGAGGGGTTCCTGGGCCATCTTTAAAGTTTAAGATAAGTCATCTTCCAGGAATAAGGAAACCAGTATCAGGGTCAGTATCTACATGTAGTTGCCAGTTAAGAGTGATGAATAAATAAATAGGATGCTGTAAGCATCTAGCCACAACCAGACAGCATGAATGCAGTCAAATTGTCCTCAAAAATACTCAGAAGATTGAGATCAGGCATAAAGAAGCCAGGCAGTGCACAGAGGACTGAGGGATCTGAAAGTCCTGGTAAAATCTTTGTGAAATGGCTACAGGCCATCTGTCTGCAATAAAAGTGCTGAAAGGAGAGAGGAACTCTGAGAAAAATAAGGAGTTCATAGCAACAGCATATTCTAGGTTCATAATACTGAGGTAAGTGGAAGAGAAAAGGCCGCAAGACAGGAATTGTCAACAGAGATAAATGGAGATAAAAGATGACTGTAGCTCTGTAGGTGAAAGGATTACAAAACTAAGTTGATAAAGGGCCTCACTGGAGAAAGAAAAATCCTTGAGGCTGAATCCAGGGTACAAATCAAAGAAAGGAAAACCAAAAGGCTGACATTGAGGAAGACAGGAAACTATCCCTCCGAATCCATTACCCTACCTTCAACAATTATCAACATTTTGTCAATTTAATAGGGATTCTTAGCCTCAATATGATAGAAAGCCCTTAACAGAGTTACTTGGAAAAATATTAAGAATATGAGAAAATGGCTGGCCACAGAGGCTCATGCCTGTGATCCCCAGTGGCCTTTGAAAGGTGAAGGCTGTGGATCACTTAAGCTCAGGAGTTTGAGGTCAACCTGGGCAACATGGTGAAACTGTCTCTAGAAAAATTTTTTAAAAGTAGCCAGCCTGGTGGTGTGCACCTGTAGTTCCAGCCACTCTGGAGACTGAGGTGGGAGGACAACTTGAGGCCAGGATGTCAAGAATGCAGTGAGCAGCGATTGTACAACTGCACTCTGGTCTGGGTGATGGAGTGAGACCCTGTCTCAAAATAATAATAATAAGCATCCAGTATCCCTAGAGTCAACTGGATAATCAAGCAGATGCAGTTGATAGAAGTCTGTGAGTTAACACTAACATTTTAGTTGATAGTCGATACAGATGAGTAGTTAATGGGCAGGAGTACAGTAGAATAATGGTAGGTCCATAGTGATCCAGAAACACTGAAGTTATCATTTTACACCATTTCCTCTCTCTTTCTCTCCTTCAGTGTTTCAGGAAATAGGCAAATACTATCTGGATGACTAATTCAACCTAATAGGACATTTGTTTTGGTAAATGTCACATTAACTACAGTGTGTCATATCAGATAGTAAAGATATGCAAACCAGATTTTGTTTTAAATTCAATATTACTGTGATTTAAAGTGTATGATTGGCAATTCTGAAGCATGAGAAAAACATTCACCAAGGATTTAAAAACTGTTTCTAAATTCATGTTATTTATTCCATCTGTTTCTGAGTTGTACATGTATATTTTTAACATGGTTCTAGCTTTGTCAATTCATTGATAGTTTTCTCAGGGAAATACTTAGTTCAATCAATATCCATTTTATTGCTAACAATTGGCCTTCTGTTAAAAAAAAAAGCAAAAAAAGTTTTGACTATCTTTCACAGGAGAAAGAATCCAATTTTTGTATCCTTTAAAATGTAGAGGCAAAGAACCATTACTAAGGGGTTTGGTCTATAAGCTAAAGTTGATGCATTTTTGTATCATATTTGAATTACATTTTGCATTTTAAGTATAGTTTGAGAAAAAAATCAGAAGCCTCCTCCCATAATTTAAGGAAAAATTAATTCTTAGTTAACTTAATTATACTGGTTAGTGCTTCTGTGTCCATCCTTGTTGTAGTTGCTGACATCAGATTTACCTTTCTCCATAAAAAACTGGAAAAGTGAACAAAATATGTTTAGCAATTATATGCAGACATTGGACACTATGCAGCCTCAGAATGCAATTCTTGAAAGAAGAGAAAGAAAAGAGATAAGCCTTGAAATATCCCTAGTTTTCTGCCTAAAGGAGGAGAAACCCAACCAAGTCTGATGCTCCCACTGAGTTGAGAAATAGCAGGGTTTGGGAGGCTGATGCAATAGGGTTAATGAGACAGAGTGTTGGAGAAGAGAGAGCTATGCACAGAATTATCTTCAGATATCTTAGTAGAGTTCCTTGGGTCTTTGGTTGGATATCAAGATGTGTGTGCATTGGGTGAGACTCCACAAAGCTGAGTAAACAATAATGGCTAGGAAGCAGTAAGTTTAACAGTTCTCAGGGCTCAGACCTGAAGATGACTCAATTCTGACCAGTTTGAATGAAGAGATCTGGTTGACCAAGCAGGGCATTCAATAGAGATACCAGATACGTCACCCTTAAAAGTAGGATTAAGGTAAACCTAAAGCCTCTTTTAGATACACTCTAAAAGGTTAAAAGTACTCCTCTAAAGAATCAGGATGACTTACAAGTTGCTTACTTTGCCTGCCAAACTCTTTAAAGGAATACAAAAAATATTGTATATTTATCAACACAACATTTACAATGTTCATCATCCAATTAAAAATTATTAAACTAGCAAAGAAACAAGAAAATATGATACCCCAAATTCTAGTGATATAGTAATCCTTAAATGGTTATTGAAAGAAATTTTTTCTGCATCATTATGAGAGCAAGATTTGCTAAGGTTGGCATTGCCAAGGAAAATACTCACTGGATCACTTGTCTCTATGCCTCAACCCACAATCAGCTCCATTTCGGACATTTAAAAAAAGTCTCAGAGAAGAAAGACAATATATATACATTATCATGTGCAAACCTGAAGAAGTTGTTCAAACTAAAGGATAAACTGCGAAAAATACTACAGTAGGCCAGAGAAGGGCTATGGCAAATCTATAGTGTACATCTGTTTAAGTGACACATATTTATGAGAGTTTTTTAACCTTGACATATTTATTGTTTCTTAGTTAATTTATCAAAATAGTCAAAACTGAATTCTTTCTTCTACAATGGTGAGTGACATAATAAGTGTTTTGCATCTTTCCCAAAAATGAGGAAAAAGGAAAATGGAGGGAAAAAAAATGGACTAAAATTTAGAGACATTAAAACAGAATTAGAATAGGAAAATAAGTAAGTTATACACCACCACCATTCCACAAAAAGGAGTTTGGTTGCCTAAGAGAAATAATCTACTAGCTGTCTCTTGTTTCTTGATAGTGTAAAAATTTCCTCATGGATCTGTCTGTATCTGCCTTTTGGGTAACATGGTTATTGTCAGTTGTATCATCTATAAATTACTAAAGTTACACAGTCTTCCCTTCCAAAATTAATTTATAGAAATTCTTTTAAAATACATGTAAAAATTATAATCATATCACTAAAGTAGAATAAAGAAAAAGAAAAAGGAAAGAAAGAAGATACTGAAAGAGAACAAAAGAAAGAATGAAAGGAAGAAAGAAGGAAAGAAAGAATACTAAAAATACTTTTGGCAATAAATCTGAAAATTCAAATGAATTTAATAATTTTATAAAAAAATAGATATTACCAGAACTGACAAATAAGTAGAAAATATGTTTCATCTTACAACAATTAAAGACATTAAATTAAAAGTTTTAAATCTATTCACAAGTTAAGCACTAAATACAGAGATTTCAGTTTTTATTTTCCAGAATCTCCAAGGAGCATATCTGTACCTTAGGTTTTCAGATATCCTCCTTGAAGATTTTGGAAAATAAAATTTAGTTTCAAGAGAACTAAATTTCTTTTGAAAAAAGAATTTAAAAAGAAAAAAATCCTAAGACTAATTATTTTTAGATGTGCTACAAACCAAAGACAAACTACTAACTAGTGAGAAAAAAGACAACTTTATCTTCAAAAAAGCTAATAAAATATTAAAGTTAACTTTGAACAGAAATGATAAAAACCAGAAAATAAAGAGTGACATCTTTAAAGTACTAAAAAAACTGACAATCTAAAATTTTATGTCTAGAAAAAATATTTAAAAGTGAAGGCAAAATAAGTGCATTTTATTATAAATTAAAAAATATTGTCAGTAGGCCTGTATTTTTAAAAGTTCAAAGAATTTGTCAAACACATGTAACCACATAAAGGCAGGAAATTAAAAGGAAGAGCAATAGAAAAAGTAAAACTGTGAGTAAATATAAATTTCTATTGACTAAAAAAATTTTATGGGATTTAAAATATACCGAAATTATTATTATTATTTTTTTTGAGACAGAGTTTTGCTCCTGTTACCCAGGCTGGAGTGCAATGGCACGATCTCGGCTCACCGCAACCTCCGCCTCCTGAGTTCAGGCAATTCTCCTGCCTCAGCCTCCTGAGTAGCTGGGATTACAGGCACGTGCCACCATGCCCAGCTAATTTTTTGTATTTTTAGTAGAGACGGGGTTTCACCATGTTGACCAGGATGGTCTCGATCTCTCGACCTCGTGATCCACCCGCCTCGGCCTCCCAAAGTGCTGGGATTACAGGCTTGAGCCACCGTGCCCGGCCAATATACCTAAATTTAAAAGGCATAATAAAAATATGCAATAGGCAGCAAATGATCAATTGAAGTGTTTTAAATTTCTAGAATTTTCAGAAAGCAGTAAAATAATAGTTAATATTAGCTTATATTATGACAAAGTTCGATGCTGTAACTTCTAGGAATTGGAAAAGAACATAAATTATATAAAGGATAAAAAAATATATATTTAATTAATTTAACAAAAGATGGTAAAAATCAAAAGGAGCATAAAAGAGGAAAGGAAAATAAAAAATACATAAAATAATACTAAAAATACATATGTATTTATATATAATTATAAAAGTATGAAAGGCTTAAATATTACCATTGAAAGACTAAGGTTATTATATAATATTTTTTTAAAAACAGTAGTTAACTGTAAGTTTCTTCAAGAGACAAATTTAAAATATTAAAAATAGAGAAAGTGTGAAAGCAATAAGATGGCAAAAAATACACCATGGAAAGACAAACACAGAATTAGACAAAGAAAATTTTAAGGCATGACATTATTAGATATTAAAGGTGTATTATATTAGTCCATTTTCACACTGCTATAAAATACTACCTGACACAGGGTAATTTATAAAGAAAAGAGGTTTAATTGACTCACAATTCTGCATGGCTAGGGAGGCCTCAGGAAACTTACAATCATGGTGGAAGGCAAAGGAGAAGCAAGCACCTTCTTCACAAGTCAGCGAAAGACAGAGCAAGAGTGAGAGCAAGAGACAAAGAGGGGGAGGGACACTACTAAACCACCAGATCTCAAGAGATCTCACTCACTACCACTAAAACAGCATCAGGGGAAACTGCCACCCATGATCCAAGCACTTCCCACTAGGCCCCTTCCCTAATACTTAGGGATTACAATTCAAAATGAGATTTGGAAGGGTACACAGCCAAACCATATAAAGTATTTTATAATAATAAATTTGTCAATCCACCAGAAAGATATGAGTTCTAAATCTGTATTCATTCAAAAACATTTCTTTAAAATATGTAATGGGAAAATCTATAAAAATAAAGAAGAATTAGACCATTCTATAATCTTAATAGCTGATAAAACAAGCAGATTTTTTAAATCATTAGATATGAAAGACTTCAACACAATTACTAAAACTAACTTAACTGACATATGCAGATCATCGCATTTAAATATATAATCTTTGAATTGCATATGGGACACTTACCCAAAACAAATGTCCCTATGCTGCCCCATAAAGGAAATCTGAACAAATCTTGATGGATTTAAATAATTTCCACATATTTTTCTGACCATAATTATTAAGCTAGAAATAAATCAAAAGCTAAGAATACATCACACAAAAATAACTAGAAAAATCCTCTATTGTTTGAAAACTAAGAAGGACATTTGTAAATATCCATCAATCAAGAAGAAATCACAAAAATATCAGAATAGACTTTAAATTAAATGATAATGGAGACATGACATCAAAATTTTAAACATGCAGAATAGCTAAAACAGTCATCAAATAACTTATAATCTTCAAAAGACATACTAGATTTGAAAAGGTAAAAAAAATTAACAATCTGATTTTTTAATTCAAGAAGCTAAATAAAGTAAGGCAAATCAACTCCAAAGAAAATTGAAAGAACATAGTAAAAACAAGTTCAAAATTCAATGAACTTGAAAATTAGATAAAATGAACACTTTCCTTGAAAAAGATAACTGATCAGAACTTAAGAAAAGAAATTCTAAATAACTTGATATCTATTAATGAAACAATTCATTTGTAAAAGCATCTCACACAAAGAATATCATAAGTCTGGATGGGTTCATAGGTGAATTATTACATTTAAGAATTAACACAAATCTTATACAAATACTTCCAGAGAGAAGAAATAGTAAAGGTTTTCAAATTCATTATGTGAGGACAGTCTAGCTTGGATTTTAATACCTGACAAGGACATTACAAGAATGGAAAATTACAGAACTTATTCTTTAATGAGCATAGATGTAAAAATCTCAGAGTATTAGAAAATCCTAATCAGAAACACATAAAAAAGGTAGTACATCACAACCAAGTGGAGTTTACTTCAGATAGACAGAGGGGATTTCACATTCAAAAGCATATCAGTACAATTTACTGTATTAATAACAAAAAGGTAGAAACATCATATAACAATCTCTCAAATGCAAGAAAGGCATCTGACAAAAATTCAACACCCACTTTTATCTTTCAGAAATTCTCAGCAAATTAGAAAAAAAAGAACATCTTTAATCTGATATAGGTTACCTATGAAAGTCTAATATTATAAATAACCAACACATTCTCCCTAAGATGGGAAATAAGACAGGAGATATAGAATCATCATCTCCATGTAAATTGATTGGAGGTTCCAACAAGTGCAGTAAGTCAAGAAACTAAAACCGGAGGTTTAAAGATTGGAAACTGAAACCTAAAACTGACATTCTTAACAGAAGAACTAATTGTGTATGTAGCAAATTTAATTAATTAATCAACTGAAAATCTACTAACAGGATTCTTGGGTAAATTCATATAGGGTAGAAGAAAATCTTCTATGAATATGTTCATATTTCTGCATGGTCCTGGCTTTCTGAGCAAGAAGGTGAATTTGAATAGTAAATACTTCAGAAGCAAGAAATAATATATGATGCTCGAAAGATTTAGAGACTTTTCTCTCTGGAGCCATTCATTTGCATTCCTGGATAATAAACCTAATCTCTGTATCTCCTGTGGAGAGAATGGGCAGGTTTACAGCAGCCTCTTCAAAAGTTTCTAATCTTTAGTGTTTCTCAGATGTTACATGGACCTGCTCGGGCAGCATGCTCCTGGGCCCACTCTGTATGACCCTCATGAAACTTCAGGGGCAAGTGGAACTGAGGCAAACATGTTGTGCCATGAGTAATAAATTCTCCACACCCATTCAAGAACTTCCTTACCAATAGAATTTTTGGAAACACGGCAAGCAAACCTTAGTCACTGCTTGACAATCTGCCTTCATATTTAACAGTGAATAAGTGACCATGAAATTTTATAAACGGTACTATTTACTGTACTAAACTATATAAAATACCTGAGATTATATTTAACAAAAATTGAAAAAAGCACTACACTAAAGTCTATGAATAATACTAACATAAATTCAAGGCCTAAATAAATGGAGAGATTTACCATGTGTCAAACTCACAAGGCTGATTTGTGATTTATTAAATCAGCCTTGTGAATTTGCCAATAACCTCGGAATTATTCTATAGATTCAAAACATCCTCAAACGAATTCCAGCAAGTTGTACAAATTAACAGGCTTCTACAATTCTACATTTCATGTAAAGTCTCAAACGCATATGAAAATGCAAAGAACCTTGGCAATACTGAGGCAATCTTGAAGAAGATGAAAACTGGGGAACTCAGACTTAAAGATGCTAAAGAGTTTTAGACTCTATAAACAGTGGAATAGAATAAAGTCAATAAGTAGTCCACACACATTCATTCACCTTATTTTTAAAGATGACATTTCAAAACAGTGCAAGGAGAAAGAATTATCTATCAAAATACGGTGCTGGACCTGAAATTATAAAAATTCCAGAAGAAAACGTAGGAAAAATGCTCCTTGATACTGGCCTTGGCAATGATTTCTTAAATATCACACCAGAAACTTAGACTGCAACACACACAAAAATTAGTAAATGAGGCTATATCAAACTAAAATCTTTTTCACAGCAAAGGAAACAATTAACAAAATGAAAAGGCAACCTATGAATCAGTAAAATATATTAGCATGCCATATAATTGACAAAGGCTTGATAACCAAAATATGTAAAGAACCCATACAACTCAATAGCAAGAAAACATGTAACCCAATTAAAAATAGGCAAAGGATATAAAGGGACATTTTCCCAAATTTTAATTGACCATTTAAATGGCCAACAGGTACGTAAAAAGATGTTCAACATCACCAAAAAATTAGGAAGATACAATTCAAAACCACTGTAAGATATCACTTCACACCTGTTAGGATAGCTATTATCAAAACAGAAGAGGTAGCAAGTGTTGGCAAGGGTATGGAGGCAAGGGAAACTTTGTACACCGTGGGAATGTAGAAAGGTCCTGATATTATTGAAAACAGAATGGAGGTTCCTAAAGAAATTAAAAATAGATTTATTACATGATCCAGCAGTTCCTCAAAAGAAACAGAATCACCATCTTGTAAAGATATTTACAATGTTCATTGCAGTTCATGCCAATGTTCATTGCAGGATTGTCCACAGTAGCCAAGATGGAAACAACCTGTTTCTGTTGATGTATGGATGGATAAAGAAACTGGAGTATATATAGACAGTAAATGGAATATTATTCAGCCTTTAAAAAGAGGAGATCCTGTCCCTTTGCCACAACATGGATGAAACTGTAGGATATTGTGCTAAGTGAAATAAACCAGAAACAGAAAGAACAATATTGTATTATCTCACATATGGATGCTAAATTAAAAGTCAAATGCACAAAGATAGAGAAAAAAACTTGTTACTGGTGCTGGGCAGAGGGAGCAGGAAATGGGGAGATATAGGTCAAATGACATTAAAGTAGAAGTTATGTAGGATGAACCCTAAAGTTCTAACGTACGACATGAAGGCTACAGTGAATAATAGTGTATTATTTTTAGGATTTTTGTGCTACTCTTGCCATAAGGAGAAAGAAAATGAGAACTATATGAGATGATGGACACGAGCTTTTTTTTTCACCATAGTAACCATTTTACTATATATGCATATCTCATAATATGTGATATACCTTAAATATACACAATAAAATCTATTTAAAAAGTTATGCCAAGCCATTTAATCCACACTAAAACATGAATCTAGAGTTATATCTCTTAACATAAACAAAAAAATTCCAGATGGACTGCAGATCAATATGTGAACAATAAGCAAAGTTCTTTAAGAAAGCATAGAATATACATTCATGATCTTTGAGTAATCAATGATTTTTTAAACTGGAACACAAAAGGCAGCATTCCTAGCGGGAAAAAAAATGATAAGTTTGGCTATATTTAAAGAAAATACTTCTACGTACTAAAATACACCACCCAGAAAATGAAAACAACCTACAAAATGGGAAAATATAATTGAAGTATGTATACTGTACTTGTGCACACACACACACACACACACACATTCAACTAAAGATTTATATCAGAAATAGAAACTGCTACAAATAAAAAAGTAGAGATATATAAATATGAATAGAGATAAAGACATGAAGAAGAACTTTACAAAAGAGAATAGCCAAGTATTTCATAAACCTATGAAAACATACCCTTTTATTCATCATCAGTGAAGTGTAACTTATTAACCACAATATGATATCATTACAAACCCATTATAGTGGGTAAAATGTACCATGTATTGGCAATTGTGAGCCAAGTATTAGCAAATATGTGGAGCAACTGGTCCTCTCATATGTGCTAGTAGGAGCTTTAATGCTCTAATCATTTTAGAAATCAGTTTGGCAGTATCTATGAAAGTGGAACATCACCATACCCAATTGTATACCTAATTATTTTTTTATTTTTATATTTATATATTTATATTTTTATATAATTATACTTAATTATATTTAAATTCTATACCTAAATATATACAATTGTATACCTAATTATATACCCAATATAAATATACACATAAATTCACTACAAGACTGGTAAAGAATGTTTTCAGCAGCACTGCTTGTAATAGCCAAAAACTGGAAATACTGTAAATGTCCATCAAGTGTAAAATAAGTAGACATTTTGATGTTGTCATAGAATAAAATACTAGGGAGCAATGAGAATGAATAAACTTCAACTATTAGCAAATGCATGCTAGTAAGCTTTTTATTCTACACACAATATTGAGCAAAAGCAGCTAGACAAAAATAGTATAATGTATAATTCCACTTATGTAAAGTCCAAAAATAGACAAAATTAATCTGTGGCATTACAAGTCAGTTCAATACCTTTGGTGGGGGATGGTGACTGAAAGTGGATAAGGCAGGGCTTCTGAATGTTAGTTAGTCATACTCTGTTTCCTGGTCATAGAGACTGTGAAAATTCTCAAGCAGTATGCTTAAGTTTTATGCATATTTCTCTGTTATGTTCTACTTCAATAAGAAGGAAAAAAAAGAAAATTTCTTAGTACTCTCTATTGAAAGTATCTAGAAATAGTAACCAAATTTTTGGGCTGCTATTATCGAATATCAGAGACTGGATGGCTGAAAGAACAGAAATTTATTCCTCACAGTTCTGGAGGCTGAGAGGTCCAAGGTCAAGACACCAGAAGATCTCCTGTCTGGTGAGAACATTCCTGGTTTGCGGAAGGCCATCTTCTCATGGTGTAGGTGTACTCACAGGAATGAGAGAATAAAATCCTCTCTCTCATGTTTCTTCTCAGAGCACTAATCCCATTGATGGGAATCCACCCTAATGACATCATTACCTCCTAAACCCCACTTCCTAATACAATTATATTAGGGGGTAGGATTTCAACATATGAATTTTTGGGAGACACATTCAGTTCATAACACAAAAAACAGGAATCAATACCTCTACTTTCCAGACTATGGCCTCAAAATACTAATTTCAACTAAATGGACCCAGCACCCCTTGGGAAAATGTAGGTTTTCAAGTCTTAAGCAGTATGAAATTTCCAAGATGAACCTAGAACAACTTGTCATTAACAGTTACCCACAAAGCTACTCATGACAACTAGGCCTCTGTCCAAAGGACTCAAGAGTCATCATGATTATCCAAGGATGGATCTAGGGCCAATTACATAATTTTCAGGGTAAAATAAAATTGTGGGGTTCCTTGTTCAAAACACAGGGAAAACGTTGCAACTAAAGGCACTATAAGCATTTTTTTCTTCTGCAGCATGTCCCTTGACTTGCCATGACTTTTTTAAATTTGCTATTAAATGTCATTATAAAAAACGAAAAATTAAAATTTTGAATTATTAACATAGATTCTGCCATTCATTTTTATATTGTATAATTTCATTTTTAAATGCAAATAGAAAGTAATTTAACTCATATGCAGAACTACTGTATTTCCTAGCTAGTACATTCAAACGTATTTCATTCTTAACAGAACAATGTAAACACTGCACAAAATTAAGTCTTCTATTATTGTACTTCTTGATAATGAGTACCTTCTATCAACATTCTCTACCTTTGGCTTACTGATGAGTAAAGAATAACTAAAGGAAAAGCAGCTATGAGTTGCTCTCTTTCCCTTACCTTCTATGTCATCATTTTGTCATTGTAAATCTTTTGATAGTACAGGGAAGTAACTTTAGTTTAAAAAAAAAAAATGCCACAGGGTTCTTTGGTCATTCATCTTTCTTAGAATGCTAATGCCTTCTCTGTGCATTAGAAGCGAGCTCTTGTTTGAATGGAAAGTATGGCTTCTCAGGACAGTCAGTGCCCTACTTAGTCATGGGCCCTATATACCTACCTTGCATTTGCTCTGTGTTTCTCTAAACTCCCACACATTTTTCTACCAGAATTCGGTGCTCATGGCATTATGAACACTACATGCAAATGTAGCAGCAAGGAAGAGTAGACACATTATGTCCTTTGTGCAAATGCATGCTCCATTGTCCCATCAAGACTTCTCTTAGAAAAACACAAGTTCAAAAATAACTCGATTAAGAATGTAATGACAGAAACAGCAGAGCATTAACCAAGCATGTGCCTGTGGTTGAATGAGACCCTATAAATGACCTAACTATGTTCTTACTCCCAGAACATGCAAATGTGGCTTTATTAAGTTAAAGAGCTTGAGATGAGATCTTCCTGGCTTATGCAGGTGGGTGTTAAATCCAATCTTTATAGGAGACATACAGAAAAGAGACACTCAGGAGAAGAGGACAAGGCCCGGAGAAGACAAAGGCCGATATTGGAATTATGCAACCAGAAGCCAAGAAACACACAGAGCCACCAGAAGCTGGAAGAAGCAAAGAAAGATTTTCCTTTGAAACCTTCAAAGGAAGTATGGCCCTGCCAACACCTTGATTTTGGACTTCTGGTTTCCAGAACTGTGAGAAATAAATTTTTGTTGCTGTAAGCAACAAAGTTTATAATAACTTATCATGGCAGACACAGAAAACTAATACAGGGTCCCCACAAATGTGAGGCCCTGTGAGACTGCACAGGTCACACATACATGCGCCTTTATGATTCAACCTTAATGACTGCTCAAAAATGGAACTGTTTAGACCAAAATGATAACGATCAATTAGAATGGATTGAGACACATCAAATATGTTTAAAATGATGCTAAAGATCATCTCTGGAGAATGCAAGATAAGTAACCCCGTGGTTTGGAAACTGATAAAGAGGAAAATCAATAACTGATCTTGCCTCTCCTCTACAAATTTTAACAGAAGGTAATTAAATAGTTGATAAAGGAAAGCTCTCCATGGAGATATACTCCAGATAGTAAATGAACAAGGAATGATACAATTAGAATATCACCGTATTTCAGCCTCTATTGTATTAGTGGATTCAAGCAATGATCATCAAAGTCTTCTGACATTACACAGAGATATAACAACCAATGTGCATTTCTTGACTAAAGTATATAATACTGTCTTCGATATTGCAATGCAACTGAAAAAAAGAATCAAACCTAAATCCGATCAATCACCTAGATCTAACTAGCAATTTATAAGAAATGCAAGTGCCAGATGAACGTGTTAAAAAATGCCTTGAAAATGCATTTGGGAAATATCACACTGTGTTTTTGTGAGAAACAGAGCAGTACACACAGCCTGGTTTTTGTTGTACATTTCAAGTAAATAAATAAATTACAAGGGATGCAAAAAGAGAGAGGGAGAGAAGACATATAGATTTAAACAGATTTAAGAGACATACCAAACTAGAAATTCAGGGTTTCAATTTTTAATTGCCATTCGAATAATAAGCTGCATTTTTTAAATTTCAGTATCCTTTTTGGGTGAAATTTACTTAAGAAATTGATCTTAAAAATAGAAGAACAAAGAAGATTTACGAGAATTTTGAAGAACAACAATGAAGTGTCAGGAATTATTCCCATATATAAATGGCACTAATCAGGCAGGAAGGCTTTAGCACTGGTCTCATAACCCCCTATGTATGCCAGATGGTAACCCTTTCATTTCTAGATCATGGATGGGTTTGAGGAGAAACAGTTGGGGGAATGGAGAGATAAGCAGAGGAGAGTCAGAGGTCTTAGAATAGTGTCTTTTTTACCAAAAAAAAAAAAAAAAAAAAAGTCACTATTTGTACAGAAGTTATATAATATCTTAATAATTAGTTAGGGCCATACTGGTACAACTCAGCTAAATATAATCCTTAGGTGTGAGTGCAGACAATGAAATGAATGAAACCAGAATAGAGAGCTGAGACAGGCATGCATACATATGAGAACTGAGTGGATCCCACATGCAGCATTGTGAGCCAGTAGGAAAAAGAGCTATTCAATAAACAATATGAAGAGAATTTGTTATCTATTTGAAAAAAAATTTAGAACCCTACCTTACCCACTTAGAATTAAAGCCAATAGCTTAAGAACCCAAATGCGATAAAATAAACTTTGAAACTTTTAGAAGAAATATACAAAATATGTATTAGACCTCAAGATAGCACAAGAGTTCCTAAATAAGAAAGAGAAAAAACAGGTAAGGGAAAAGATAAAGTATTTTGACTTTAGTGAAATTTAAACATCTGCATCAATTAAGAGTATACATAAATTTTTGACAAGTAACTGAAAGACAATGAGAAGGTATTTACTATCACACACGTATATTACACATAAAGACAAGAGACCCATTTGAAAAAATGGGCAAAGACTATGAACAGAAAAAGAAAGCCAAATTGTCATGAAGCATATAAAGAAACATAAACCTCCTTGTAATCTAGTAACAAATGAAAACAACAATGAAATACCACTTCCTAAATATCAGATAAGCAACATGTTTCAAAGTTAGACATATAAATTGACCTACATGAAATCACCATTTTTGTAGGTGAAAAGTGGTTAGATACGGGCAATTTTATATAGTTCACTAACACATAATCTATAATCTAGTATTTCTCCTCCTTGTATATAGCCTTTCTAAACTGGAATTCCATTAAAAAACTAAGCCTGCAGAAAATGCTTTGAGCAATTGCCTTCTCAACTCTCTCAGGATGCATAACTAGTTCCATTCTAGATGCATAGGAGATAATCAATTAATATATATGATGATTGCTTTAGAACTGTAGGGCTTAATTCTCTTCCAGAATCCTAGTTGAGAAGGGATAAAAAGAAACTCTTAGGAAGGGTGCTCCCTTTTGTGGAGAGAAGAAAAACTGGAGGGCCTGCCAGGCACAGTGGCTCATGCCTGTAATTCCAGCACTTTGGGAGGCCAAGGCGGGTGGATCACTTGAAGTCAAGAGTTCAAGACCAGCCTGGTCAACATGCCAATACACCACCTCTACTAAGAAAAATACAAATATTAGCTGCATGTGGTGGGACGTGCCTGTAGTCCCAGCTGCTTGGGAGGCTGAGGCAGAAGAATTGCTTGAACCTGGGATGCAGAGGTTGCTGTGAGCTGAGGTCGCACCACCACTGCACTCTAGCCTGTGTAACAGAGTGAGATTCTGTCTCAAAGAAAGAAAAAAAATAAATAAACAACTCTTCCATGTGTACACAATAAGGAGTGTATTAGGATATCTAATGAGCTTGTTTTTAATGGCCAAAAATAAAATAAAAAAGAACATATTCATGAAAAACACTAATAGATAATATATCCATACAATGTAATACTAAAATAAATGAATTAATTATATATGTGCCTGAATAAATTTTAACAATATAATTAAGTGGAAAAGTTGCAAAAATCTATATATAATACTTTGTATTTAAATTTTAATAGCACACCAAATAATTGTATATATTGTTTTCCAATAACCATGTATTTAATAAAAGTATAAAAATAATGTCTGGAAAGAATAAATACAAATGTCTGTATAGTCATTTCCTTAGGGAAACAAGGCATAGGAAAAGGTTTCAACCTCAACTCTTTAATCTGTCACAATGTTATAATTTTCTCTGTAAAAGGAATTTGCAACTTGTTAATTAATGTTAAATACAGGTGTTAAATAAGTACGTGGAGGTTTATGTTGTCATTTTTCTGTCCTTTTCTATTTAAAATTTTTTGTAATGTTTTGAAAACTTAGGGAAGAAAATAATTCCTAGTGTGGTAAAGATAAGAGCAACTGACATCATTTATTAAGCAATTACCACATGTCTGATACCATATTAAGCACTTTACATGGAGTACACCAGGATCCTCATTTCACAGATGAAAAAATCAAGACTAGACACATTGCTCAAAGTTCTAGTTGGTTAGAGTCAGAGCAGTCTCAACCACAAATCATATCCTCCAGGATAACAACAACAAAAAAAGAACAACTAAGTCACATATAGTTATTTTAAATATTTTGAATTCATCCACCCAGGTATGCAATCTCTCGGTCATTTGTCCCTACTAATGTGTAAGCTCCATCCCTTACAACATGTGTAACCTTGGAAAAATTATCCAAATCCTCTTTAATTTGATTTCCTCATCTGTAAATGGAACCTTACTTTTGGGTTTGTAGCCAGATTAAAAGCATTTAAAATATTTAGAACACTGTGCAAAATAAGCACTCAATAAATCTCAATAAATCTGTACCTACTCATTCACATATTCACTTGCAATTAACTATTTACCATTGGACAGCCATAGATCTGGCCTGAGTATAAAGAGATAATGAATAAAACAGATTCTGTGATTCCAAGACATTTCTAATTTAGTGAATAAGATGCTCATATGAAGATGTAAGGGCAATTAAGTGTTGTAGAGGTGAGTTCAAGTCTAAATAGAGTACAG
This sequence comes from Saimiri boliviensis, assembly GCF_048565385.1. Taxonomy (NCBI): domain Eukaryota; kingdom Metazoa; phylum Chordata; class Mammalia; order Primates; family Cebidae; genus Saimiri; species Saimiri boliviensis. The sequence goes on from NC_133449.1 coordinate 200,239,467, forward strand.
AGGGGAATGAAAGTGGATCAATGTCACCTGGAGAGACAAGGCAGGTAAGAGGGCAGCAAGAATGTTTTCCGTAAGTAGAGTTGATGCTTGAGTTGAGTTTGGGGAAATTAACTTAGTCTAACCTAGCAGACAAGATCCTCAGTGAGAGCAGTGGAAGGAGAAGAAGATCCAAGCAGAAGATAGAGCACAAACAAAGGCATGCAGCTGTGGCCTGAAGTGGCCTGTTTGATGAACTGCTGAGATGTGGGGGGTGTGGGAAGATGGTGGTGTCAAGGGAGAGGATTGGAAGGAGGGTGTGAAAGACCTGCCTAGGATGCCTTATTGAGATTTTCATCCTTAAAAAAAAAAAAAAAAATGGGAAGATACCAAGGGATGTTAAGCACTAAGAAGAGATTTGCATTTTGGAAAAATTAGTATTGCAGCTGAGATTCTGTTTTTGTGATCATTTGATTCACATTTCCCACCCAACACGGTTCATAGGAAAATCTCATAAATACTTATTCAATGAATAGAGGAGGTGAGATCAGAAACCAGAGGTAAATAAAGTAGAGTGAGTAAACCGGAGCAGAGGCAGCAGGGAGGGTGGATACGAGATCCTCGGGAGTGTGTAAAGTGCAGTACTTAGGTACACTTTGGATGTGGAGAATAAGGGAGAGGTGTCAAGCTTGGGTGATTCTATCTGGGGTAACTTGGTCACTGGTGGTTGCTATTCATTGAACCTGGGGAAAAACAATGTCTCTGTGACATTAGGAGCATCTCATGAATTGGCAGAATATGAAGTACCAAGAACAGAGTGTCCTCAGATGGGCAGCATCCCTGTCATTCGTGTTTCTTGTGGTTGGACGCACACCAACCAGTGTGAAGCCAAGGGATTTTAAATGTACTCACTCTAAGAAGGCACTTGGCACTGAACAAGACTGGCTCTGACTCTGGGACTTTAGATCTTGGGGGAGTACAAGGTTCATGACACACAAATGTCATAAACGGAAGTCCCTTCTCAATTTGTCACTTTTCACAGGCACTGAGTACTCTTTTGCACATCTTGTACTATGGATTGAAGGTTGTCAGTTATACTGACAAATACGTTTCATATTGTTTGCATGTTTTATTCATTTATTTGTTCATTTGTCCTGAATAAACTTAAGAGTATTATTTATACTCTTTAACAAAAGTCATTTTAAATGAGTAAGGTAGAGAGCCAGGAGAAGGATCTAGGGTACACTCTACAGGTATTCCAGTTTTGTGCCCAGCCCTCTGCTGGGCACTTGTCATACCTCCTTCTACTCAAACCCACAACTACCTTATGAAATAGGTATCAGTTTCCCCATTTTCCAAACCCAAAACCTAAGACGTAGGTACGTTAAATGACTTTCCCAAGGTCATCTGCTGGTAAGTGGGACATTGGGATTCTACTCAGGTATCTCCAACTCCACTATCCCATTATGCCTCCAATACGGTACATTACTGACATTGATATTCAGAAGAGCCCAGACTGTAGCATGTATTTAAAATAGTTTTACATTACTATATTGCCTCTTGCGGTATCTGTACTGTTGTTAGGACAGCAAATATGTTTAGTAGACCCAAGCCCCATGACAGAGACATTACATGGTACAAATCACGACAGTTAGTGATATGTGACTCAGAAATCATGAATTTTCATCTGTGTTCTCATCTGTGACCAGGTAGTTATTTATTCATTAATTTTCTTATTTCTTTGCTTGTTCCAGATGTCACAAGGAGGTGGCCTGAGGGCTGAATTTGATTTGCAGATCAGTTTTGTTTAAATTCTCCCACCCTCGATCACGCACTGTGTTCTTAAATGGTTTTAGTTGCCAACATTTGAAAACTCAAGAGCTTTCACATCTAAAAGATTAATTTCCCGCTTTCCTTGAAACCAGCACATTTGGCACCATGAGGTCTCATTTTTCACATGACAAAGAGAAGCTGTAGGTGCGTGCACTTTTAAACAAGTTTTGGCTCTTTCGCCCCAGTTCCCGTCCAGCCCACTTTGCTCACTTATGTTTCCTTCCTACATGTCCCCCATGCCCTTTCGAGTGTTTATACTCTTACTCTAGAAAATTAAAAATGCATGGAGATGGTTCTAGAACTGGAGCAGGATGAAAGAGTTCCTTAGCAATGCAGAATCTTTGTGTGTTCAACGGGATCAAGAAATTATGTTTGCTTCCTTATTTTTAGGGCATGAAAGCCCATGAACTTCAGGAATTGGGGCATGAGGTTAAATCTCTTGCCCTTACTCCGTAATCTGAATAATATTCTGTAGCTCTCACTTGAACACCTTAAGGAAGCCTGTTCTTCTGTTGAGCGGCTACAATTCTTAGGAAATTTCTCATTAAACTGAGTCCAATTATGCACCCTCATAAAATCTGCCGTTTGATGATTCTACTTCCAATTCAATCTTTGGGAACATGCTTAACCTGCCAACCCATTAAATATTTGGGGACATCTCTCATGGCGCGTTCAAGCCTTCTCCTCAAGATCTAACATCAAGCACCTATCGCTTCTTTCTTTATTTATTTACTTATTTATTTATTTTATTGCATTTTAGGTTTTGGGGTACATGTGATAAACATGCAAGATTGTTGCATAGGTACACACATGGCAGTGTGGTTTGCTGCCTTCCGTCCCCTCACCTGTATCTGTCATTTCTCCCCATGCTATCTCTTCCCACCTCCCCACCCGCCCGCCCCTCCCCCATTTCCCCCCAACGGACCCCAGTGTGTAGTGCTCCCCTCCCTGTGTCCATGTGTTCTCATTGTTCAACACCCGCCTATGAGTGAGAATATACGGTGTTTGATTTTCTGCTCTTGCGTCAGTTTGCTGAGAATGATGGTTTCCAGGTTCATCCATGTCCCTACAAAGGACGTGAACTCGTCACTTTTGATGGCTGTGTAATATTCCATGGTGTATATGTACCACATTTTCCCTATCCAGTCTATCATCGTTGGGCATTTGGGTTGGTTCCAGGTCTTTGCTATTGTAAACAGTGCTGCAATGAACATTTGTGTGCACGTGTCCTTGTAGTAGAATGATTTATAATCCTTTGGATATATACCCAGTAATAGGATTGCTGGGTCAAATGGGATTTCTATTTTTAGGTCCTTGAGGAATCGCCACACTGTCTTCCACAATGGTTGAATTAATTTACATTCCCACCAACAGTGTAAAAGTGTTCCTATTTCTCCACATCCTCTCCAGCATCTGTTGTTTCCCCATTTTTTAATGATCGCCATTCTAACTGGTGTGAGATGGTATCTCAATGTGGTTTTGATTTGCATTTCTCTGATGACCACTGATGATGAGCATTTTTTCATGTGTTTGTTGGCCTCCTGTATGTCTTCTATTGTAAAGTATCTGTTCATATCCTTTGCCCATTTTTGAATGGGCTTGTTTGTTTTTTTTCTTGTAGATCTGCTTTAGTTCATTGTAAATTCTGGATATCAGCCGCTTGTCAGATGGGTAGGCTGCAAAAATTTTTTACCATTCTGTTGGTTGCCGATTCACTCTACTGACTGTTTCTTTTGCCGTGCAGAAGCTGTGGAGTTTGATTAGGTCCTATTTGTCTATTTTGGCTTTTGTTGCCATTGCTTTTGGCGTTTTGGTCATGAAGTCCTTGCCTACACCTATATCCTGAGTGGTTTTGCCTAGATTTTCTTCTAAGGTTTTTATGGTGTTAGGTCTGATGTTTAAGTCTTTAATCCATCTGGAGTTAATTTTGGTGTAAGGTGTCAGGAAGGGGCCCTGTTTCTGCTTTCTGCACATGGCTAGCCAGTTTTCCCAACACCATTTATTAAACAGGGAGTCCTTTCCCCATTGCTTGTTTTTGTCAGGTTTGTCGAAGATCAGACGGTTGTGGGTATGTTGTATTTCCTCTGAGGCCTCTGTTCTGTTCCATTGGTCTATATCTCTGTTTTGGTACCAGTACCATGCTGTTTTGATTACTGTGGCCTTGTAGTATAGTTTGAAGTCCGGTAGTGTGATGCCTCCTGCTTTGTTCTTTTTGCTTAGAATTGACTTGGCTATGCGGGCTCTCTTTTGGTTCCATATGAAGTTTAAGGTGTTTTTTTCCAGTTCTGTGAAGAAGGTCATTGGTAGCTTGATGGGAATAGCATTGAATCTGTAAATTACTTTGGGCAGTATGGCCATTTTCACGATGTTGATTCTTCCTAACCATGAACATGGAATGTTTCTCCATCTGTTTGTATCCTCCCTTATTTCGTTGAGCAATGGCTTGTAGTTCTCCTTGAAGAGGTCCTTTACGTTCCTTGTTAGTTGTATTCCTAGGTACTTTATTCTCTTTGTAGCAATTGTGAATGGCAGTTCGTTCTTGATTTGGCTCTCCTGAAGTCTATTACTGGTGTATAGGAATGCTTGTGATTTTTGCACGTTGATTTTGTATCCTGAGACTTTGCTGAAGTTGTTTATCAGTTTCAGGAGATTTTGGGCTGAGATGATGGGGTCTTCCAGATATACAATCATGTCATCTGCAAATAGAGACAATTTGATTTCCTCCTTTCCAATTTGGATACCCTTTATTTCTTTTTCTTGCCTGATTGCTCTGGCTAGAACTTCCAGTACTATATTGAATAGGAGTGGTGAGAGAGGGCATCCTTGTCTAGTGCCAGATTTCAAAGGGAATGCTTCCAGTTTTTGCCCATTCAGTATGATATTGGCGGTTGGTTTGTCATAAATAGCTTTTATTGTTTTGAGATACATTCCGTCAATACCTAGTTTATTGAGGGTTTTTAGCATAAAGGGTTGTTGAATTTTGTCAAAAGCCTTCTCTGCATCAATTGAGATAATCATGTGGTTTTTGTCTTTGGTTCTGTTTATGTGGTGAATTACGTTTATGGACTTGCGTATGTTGAACCAGCCTTGCATCCCTGGGATGAATCCTACTTGATCATGGTGGATGAGCTTTTTGATATGCTGTTGCAATCAGTTTGCCAGTATTTTATTGAAGATTTTTGCATCTATGTTCATCATGGATATTGGCCTGAAATTTTCTTTTCTTGTTGAGTCTCTGCCGGGTTTTGGTATCAGGATGATGTTTGTCTCATAAAATGATTTGGGAAGGATTCCCTCTTTTTGGATTGTCTGGAATAGTTTCAGAAGGAATGGTATCAGCTCCTCTTTGTATGTCTGGTAGAATTCAGCTGTGAACCCATCTGGACCTGGGCTTTTTTTGGGTGGTAGGCTCTTTATTGCTGCCTCGACTTCAGACCATGTTATTGGTCTATTCAGGGTTTCGGCTTCTTCCAGGTTTAGGCTTGGGAGGGTGCAGGTGTCCAGGAATTTATCCATTTCTTCCAGGTTTACTAGTTTCTGTGCATAGAGTTGTTTGTAATAATCTCTGATGATGGTTTGGATTTCTGTGGAATCTGTGGTGATATCCCCTTTATCGTTTTTTATTGCATCAATTTGGTTATTCTCTCTTTTCTTTTTTATTAATCTGGCTAGTGGTCTGTCTATTTTGTCGATCTTTTCAAAAAAACAGCTCCTGGATTTATTGATTTTTTGAAGAGTTTTTTGTGTCTCTATTTCCTTCAGTTCTGCTCTGATCTTAGTTATTTCCTGTCTTCTGCTAGGTTTTGAGTTTTTTTGATCTTGCTCCTCTAGCTCTTTCAATTTTGATGATAGGGTGTCAATTTTAGATCTCTCCTTTCTTCTCATGTGGGCACTCATTGCTATATATTTTCCTCTAGAGACTGCTTTAAATGTGTCCCAGAGATTCTGGTATGGTGTGTCTTCATTCTCATTGGTTTCGAAAAACATCTTTATTTCTGCCTTCATTTCATTGTTTATCCAGTCAACATTCAAGAGCAAGTTGTTCAGTTTCCATGAAGCTGTGCGGTTCTGAGTTAGTTTCTGCATTCTGAGTTCTAACTCGATTGCACTGTGGTCTGAGAGACTGTTTGTTATGATTTCTGTTCTTTTGCATTTGCTGAGGAGTGATTTATTGCCAATTATGTGGTCAATTTTAGAGTAGGTGTCATGTGGTGCTGAGAAGAATGTATATTCTGTGGATTTGGGGTGGAGAGTTCTGTAAATGTCTATTAGGTTTGCTTGTTCCAGGTCTGTATTCAGGTCCTGGATATCCTTGTTGATTTTCTGTCTGGATGATCTGTCTAATATTGACAATGGGGTGTTAAAGTCTCCCACTATTATTGTGTGGGAGTCTAAGTCTCTTTGTAAGTCATTAAGAACTTGCCTTATGTATCTGGGTGCTCCTGTATTGGGTGCGTATATATTTAGGATCGTTAGCTCTTCTTGTTGCAGTGATCCTTTTACCATTATGTAATGTCCTTCTTTGTCTCTTTTGATCTTTGTTGCTTTAAAGTCTATTTTATCAGAGATGAGAATTGCAACTCCTGCCTTTTTTTGCTCTCTATTTGCTTGGTAGATCTTCCTCCATCCCTTTATTTTGAGCCTTTGTGTATCCTTGCATGTAAGATGGGTTTCCTGGATACAGCACACTGATGGGTTTTGGCTTTTTATCCAATTTGCCAGTCTGTGTCTTTTGATTGGGGCATTTAGTCCATTGACATTTAGGGATAGTATTGTTATGTGTGAATTTGATGCTGTCATTTTGATGCTACCTGGCTGTTTTGTTGGTTAGTTGATGCAGATTCTTGATTGTGTTGATGCTCTTTTACCATTTGGTGTGTTTTTGGAGTGGCTGATACTGGTTGTTCCTTTATATGTGTAGAGCCTCTTTCAGGAGTTCTTGTAGAGCAGGTTTGATGGTGATGAAATCTCTGAGTGCTTGCTTGTTCACAAAGGATTTTATTTTTCCTTCACTTATGAAGCTTAGTTTGGCTGGATAGGAGATTCTGGGTTGAAAGTTCTTTTCTTTAAGGATGTTGAATATTGGCCCCCAATCTCTTCTGGCTTGTAGGGTTTCTGCTGAGAGATCTGCTGTGAGTCTAATGGGCTTCCCTTTGTGGGTAACCCGACCTTTCTCTCTGGCTGCCCTTAGCATTTTCTCTTTCATTTCAACCCTGGTGAATCTGACGATTATGTGCCTTGGGGTTGCTGTTCTTGAGGAATATCTTTGTGGTGTTCTCTGTATTTCCTGGATTTGAATATTGGTCTGCCTTGCTAGGTTGGGGAAGTTTTCCTGGATAATATCCTGAAGAGTATTTTCCAGCTTGGATTCATTCTCTTCATCACATTCAGGTACACCTATCAGACGTAGATTAGGTCTTTTCACATAGTCCCACATTTCTTGAAGATTTTGTTCATTCCTTTTTGCGCTTTTTTCTCTGTTCTTGCCTTCTCTTTTTATTTCATTGAGTTGATCTTCGACCTCTGATATCCTTTCTTCTGCTTGGTCAATTCGGCTGTTGAAGCTTGTGCATGCTTCACGAAGTTCTCGTGTTGTGTTTTTCAGCTCCATCAATTCACTTATACTCCTCTCTATGCTGTCCATTCTCGTCAGCATTTCGTCCAATCTTTTTTCAAGGTTCCTATTTTCTTTGCGTTCGGTTAGAACATGTTCTTTTAGCTCACTGTAGTTTGTTACTACCCACCTTCTGAAGTCTGATTCTGTCATTTCATCACCCTCCTTCTCCATCCGGTCTGGTTCCCTTGCTGGTGAGGAGTTGTGATCCCTTTTAGGAGGAGAGGTGTTCTGGTTTTGGGAGTTTTCATCCTTTTTGCGCTGTTTCTTCCCATTTTTGTGGGTTTATCCACCTGTTTTCTGTCTCTGTCCCAGGGAGTTGGAGCTTTATGAGTTTCCATTGCACTACTGCCTTTTTTGATTTTTCTTTCAGGTCTGACCCGCCCAGCTAGCAGCATGCCTAGCCACTGCCTGCCCGCAGGGGCTTTGCTGAGCTGCTGTGGGCTCCTCCCAGCTGCCCTGAGCTCTTCCCTGTAGTCCTTTTTATATGGGGGTAGTTAGAACTGTCTCAGCAATGGTGGCCCCGCCTCTGTTATGGTGGACTCTCTCTGTTGTGGCAGGTTGCCTCGGCAACGGCGGGTTGCCTCAGGGACGGCGGCCTGCCTCCGTAGCAGTGGAGAGTCTCAGTAATGGTGGAAGCCCCTCTCCCACCGAGCCTGACTGTCCGGGTTCAGCTGTGCTTGGTTTGAAGGGCTCAACCCAGAGGGTTTCCAATTACTGTTTTTGTTTTCGTTGTTTTTGGGGGTGGAGGGGTGGGACCAACCGAGCCTGATCACCTGGCTCACTGACTCAGAGTCTTTTCTTTTAAGTTGAAGGACCCCGCGTTCCGGTCGCTTGTTGAAAAGGTGCCAGGATCTCCCGTGCTGCGACTCACGGAGTCCGCTAGAACTGTGGCGCCGGCTCCTGGCGGATTTTTTGCCTAGGAATCTCCTGGCCTGACTCGCTATTTCAGATGAATGGGCAACTCTGCCGTCTCAGGGCTCTGCTCGCCAGCTAAGAGGGCTCCCAGACCAGTGGCTTTTGTACGGAGAACCGCAGCAACAGGGAGTGGTCACAGCAGCCGCGCGGGCGGAATCAGCCCCGCGGGGGCCAAAACAGCCACACCGGCTGGGACTGCGACGCTGGCGACCCCTCTGCCTGGGTATCTCCTGGTCTGTGGGCAATAAGATTCCGTCTGGAAATGCGGCATCCACTCACCCTCTGCACTTTCACTGGGAGCTGAAGTCCTGAGCTGTTCTTAGGCGGCCATCTTCCCAGCATTACGCTTCTTACAAGAATCCATTCATGTTTCCCACAGTGGGTGGTGTGTGTTTTCAAAGTTGTGCAATATGGAAATCAATGCAGAATTCTATCAGAAGGGAGGAATGATGTCTAAAGAATTCCTCCCTTTCTATTACTACATCTTAAGAACATGAAAGTTCTGACAATAAAAGATAATCTTGCAAGCTCATAGGACGGGATTCTCAGAGGAGTTTGTGCACTAGGATGTTTCAGAGGGCAGAAACTGTCTTAATCTCTGAACTACATAAATTTTCTGCAAGTTTTCAGTTTCACAGTGTGTTTTGGGTATTTCAGCCTTGTTGATAAGTATGTGTTCACATAACCCAAACTCAGTTGAAAGCAGTTGTTAATGACAAATTCCAAATTGCCTCTAATTTTCCAGAAGTGGATTCTAAGAACATATGTGTTTGTGCTAAATATCTCTTTCTGATAGTAATATCAAAAGAAGTATTACTACCTATTACTACCTATGTATTGCCAAGTATTACTACCTATGTATTACTATTACTACCTATTACTACCTATGTATTACTATTACTACTATTACTACCTATGTATTACTAAGTATTACTACCTATTACTACCTATATTACTAAGTATTACTACCTATGGCAAGTATACTTGCCCAGTCAGACTGTGAGCATCAAAGATATCCCACATCAGATTAGGACAGGTAAAAATGTCTATGGGGCAGGAGGTGAGGATTAGAGAGGTTGGAAGGGCAAAGAGATAGTAAACATCCTCTCATTTATATAATTTCACACAGGCTAAACATGAGTCTGGGTTTTAATACATAGTTACTCTTTATGTTCCCTTTAAAAAGTTAAAAATCTGAGGGGGAAAAAAGACAGTGATCCTTTAAAATAAAACTTCAGTGCAATGGAGATCAATATTACAACTTTTCATAAGAGCTTTAATTACACAAAAATTTGAAGATTTTGATGAAAGGAGAAAGTTTAAAATTAATTAATAAAAAAATCTATGAAACCTCTTTCTCCTTGAAAAAAGACCATCAGAGGAAAGCCTCAAACAAAAGTCAGGTGACCATAACCTTTCCCTTTCAATAAGATTGTAGTCCAGCTACCGCTGACTGTAAATCCCAAAAGTAATTTAAAGATGAAAAAAGAAAAAATAAAGGAACCCATCTGAGTGCAAAAGAAAAATTAAGGCATTATGTTTTCTGAGTTAAACATATTGCAGTTCCTGAACTGAAATATTGGCTTCTTGGCTCTCTGAAAAACATGGGAAGCAAATTAGGTTATAATTTCCATTTTTGGTAGCAAATTTCTGTACCAAATTTTAGCAGGACTATACAGGCCATCCCTGAGGTTCAGAGAAGCCAAGGACATACCTAAAGTCACATAGCCAGTAAACGGCAGGGCCAGGACTTAAAGTCAGCATGGTCTGACTTCAAGGAACCAAAATCTTCAGCTAAAATTGTTTTCACAATTGCATAGAATTAATGAAACTCAATTTTGGCTTCTCTATCTTGGAAAAAGACTCTTTTTAATAGATGCTGTAATTATATAATTCTTAAGTTTCAGGCTCCTCTAGCAAGTTTGAGAATAAGGGAAGTACAAACAAACAAACAAACAAACAGAAGAGGCTGCAGGACCCAAGGGAACACTACTCAGCCAATTTTCTATGTATCAAGAGTTATGCAACACAAGGGTTCTCACTCAGAAATGGATCCCGATGGCATCACTTTTGTACTGAATTAAGTTCCTTCTAAAAACAGTTTCACTCTTGGACCATTTTAGTTATGTGAGTCAATAAATCTTTTTGCTTAAGCTAGGTCATAGGGTTTATGCAATTTATACATTTATAAGTATAAGGCTTTCATAAACAACTTAAAGACAAGGTAACAGAATGTGCCTAGCATGAGTTGAAGATATAATAGACACAGTTAAATGTCAGATAGCTTCCTCTCCCCACTATTTTCACTTCATTAAATCCACACTTAAATTGGACATTATACTTTAAATGGTTATTAGTAATTCCAGTAAATTTCATTATTAACTCAGTTGTATTTTTCCTCTTGTAATGTGGGGCTCTGAATCCCCTTCTATCTATCTTCTTATGCTCAACTGCAGGGGAGAGGAAGAAGGGAGGGAGGGAGGGGAGGAAGGGAAGGAGGAAGGAAGGAAGGAAAGAAGGAAGGAAAGAAGGAAAGGAGGGAGGGAGGGAGGGAGGAAGGAAAGGAAGACACAGAAGATCTCTACCCATATGCACAATCTCTCTCTTTTACATGTCGTGTTGGAAACATGGACTAGGGCTTCAAGAAGAAAATATGCATTCCCCTATATAAATCTGTATTATCAGCTGAAAATAACAGAAATAAATTTTAAGCTATTTTAAGTTTAAAAAAAAAAAAACGAGGTGAATTACTAGATCACAGAACCAAAGCATGGAAGTGAAGGAATAGTGTGCCCCCAGGATGGATGGATCATGGGACTTCAGGTAAGCACACTCACCTTCTCTAGCTTGCACCAGCTCTAGATCTCATCCACTCTACTTCTACACATTTTTCAGCTCAATTTCTGGTCTTTGTTGACTTCATTCTCTTAGCTCTATTCTACATTGTCAGGGAGCTGGTTGCTTTGAAGTCATATTTTTGCAGATCACAGTCCAAATGAAAATAGAGAACTCCAAATTTCAGGGAAGAACTGTGATTACAGGAGCTTGGTTCACAGTCCCACTCATTATACCAGAGAGGTAAGGGTCTGTGATTGACAATTCTTGCAAAATCACAGAGCAAAAGAGCAGTTCCTCAGGGGAAGTGAGTGGATGCTATTAATAAAAAGGAGGGAAGAGGTGCTGTATGGAAACAAACAGCAGTTGTTCACTCTGTGTGAGCCTGGAACAAGCCTCTAGTGGTCAACACCCTGATTTCTCTCTCTCTTCAGTGTACCTCATCCTGGTACCTTGAGTCTACAAAGCCAAATTTGTTTTCTGAGCATTATGCAGGCACATACAGAAGCATGGACATCCTTCTCCCTGTTGTGTATCTACAGCTCTTCCCAGAAAAAACTAAGCTGAGTGAGGGACCCAAAGATGCCCAACTGAGTGGCTTTAGTTCATGTCTGTGTCTGTTAGGACAAGGTACTCACTTGCCCCTATTGTCAGCTCACTTGAACTGTGGGAGTAAGCAAGAAAAAATGACAAAAATGCTGTACACTAGCTTTCCAACGTAGTTCAAATGACAGATTAGCTTTAAAAATCAAATATTCAGGCCCAGTATATTAATCCAACATAGAACTATAATCATAGTTTTTTCTACATATTTTTAAACAATAAAAATATTGAAAAAATAAAAAAAAATTTCCTTTGTGCTTTGTGGTATAATTTGCCACCCCAGCACAAGTATTTTCATTCCTATAGTGTTTATTTAGTCTTATATATTGATTTTAAATTCCCTTAACAATTATTCTTCATATCACTTAATTTCATTCAAAATCAATCTTGGTCAAGACATTGTTCTGAAAACTCATGGGGCTGTTTATCAAATCACTGCATAATTATGCATAGTGGCAATATGACTTATTTGTGTTAGCATGCTGGTGAAGACACACATTAACCTGCACAATTCTCAGCCTCAGGCAAAAAGATTAGGCAAAAATATATAGAACAAAATAAGTGAAGGTCAGAGATATCAGTGGGAGGATTTGATTTCACTTGAGACTTTTTTTCAAAGAGGTATATAATCACATACCCATCAGAGTGTGGTTTGCAAGTGTATGCAAGGCAATAAAGGTCTCTTCCAGTCTTATTCCTACAAGTATCAAGAAAGTGATTGTAATCAGATGAGGTGTGAGATTGATGATGCCAAGTCTAAAGGCTGAGTATGTGATTAAGAGTTTGAACCATATAGAAGGCCATTTAGTTCAATCCCAAAGGAATGTTCTGGGTAGAAGCAACACTGTGTTCCTGCAGTCTAGGCTAGTCTGTCTCCCATTGTGGTCACCTGTCTTCACATCTATTTCCTTCTGTGAGGAGTAAGCACTCATAGAATTAAGCTTACTCATGGGAGTAAGCTGGCTGGCTATTCAGTCCTCTCTGCGCATCACCTACCCACCTCCAAGGATTCAATGTGGTCTGGCTCCTAGTTAGGCGCTCTGTGCATGAGATAGATGCATCTCAAACTCATCAGTCTAACATCCACTTCTATAGCTTAACTATCAAACTGTCCCTCCCACAGTCAATCCCATCCCACCATCTCAGCACATGATAGCTCTGATGTTAAAATTCCACAGGCCAAATCCTGTAATCCGATGAATGCTCTATGCTCAGTTGAAAGACTTTGTTTCCAGATATTTTCGTTTCTCTTCTCTTTCCTTTCTAAATAGTTAGAAAATCTACCCGGCTCTACCCTGAAAACAAATCAGTATGTATCACTTACCACTTTGTGGCCACAGTGGTCCAAGATAATGGCAATACCCTCCTAGCTAGCCTCTCTGCTTCCATCTTTACCCTCTTCCTTCCTACTCGAACACAGCATTTGCTCAACACAGAAGTCAAAACCTGGGTCATATCATTTTACTCCTCTGCCCCAAATTTTCTGTGGTTCCCAATCTCATCCAGAATAAAAGCCTAAGTCCTTTCAGTGGTCCACAAGGCCCTAGGCCATCATCCTCATGAATACTCTGATCTCGTCTTCTGCCACTCTGCCCTTCCTCACACCACTCCAGCCACACTGGCTTCCTGGCTTTTCCATGAATATGACACATTCCTGCCTCAGGACATTTACACTTAGCCTGTGCTCAGTTGATACGGTGCTTCCAGATACTTGCATGACTTACTCCCTTGCCCTCTTTAGGTCTTTGCTCAAATTCCACCTTCTCTGTGAAGTCTTCCCTGCCTCCTCAATTTTAAATTACAACTCCCTAGCCCCCACCCTACTTAATTTTGCTCCCTAACACCTATGGCCAACCAATGTGCATTGGTTATTGATAAACCATTTGTTTTCCCTTGCTGGAATTTAAGCTCCATGAAATCACACAGATTTAAGTCAAACCAAATAACCAAAACAAAGTGGAAAGGATGGAGACTATTTTCAACTAAACATCCTTCTTTTCCATTTCTCATCAATACTATTTTATGGTCTTTAAGTATTAGATACTACAACTGGTTTTTCAGGCACATGATAAACAAGCAAAAGAAGCTGACAGATGGTTTTAATGCAAACTAAGAACGTCATGTTGCATTTTCAAAGAACATGCTGGATCTCAACATTTTGTGATTAGGATGGCATTCTTCATTGCAGTGAAAGGAAGGAGGAAGTATATTGGTCTGAATCCTTTGCTTTGTCCCTTTGAGGGTAAAGGCAGGAAGCACATGGCCAGGGTATCTGTAGATAAGGCCAGTCTCAGATGTTGCCCTCACTAGCGCCCCCTGCTATTGGTCATCTTTGTTTGTTCTATAAGTGGGGAAAGTATCTTCTCTCTGGAGAGCTGATTTTAGGGCCATGTCACATCAAAGCTTGGGACTGATGAATTTGCCCTGACAGGGAGGAAGGATAACAATTATAGAAATAGTCACTATTTCAAAGCTACCAGGAGAGAAGAACAAGAAAGTAGTTCTTTCGTCTTGTTTTCATTACATAGCTATGCATTGTGTTTTGCTGATGCAATGTACTATACAGAGCAATTGGGAGGAACTGGACAAATATATGAAAATTATTACTGTTTTAAAGCCAGAGAACTTTTGATGGAAGAAAGTAACTATATGAAGTTAATAGATCTTTTTTCTTTCATTTTTAAATCATCCCATAGTTAGTATTGAGAACTAACACAAGTGGGGAGAACTGAGTATATGAGTAAATATTATTTTCAAAAATGTGTCCAAATAGCTAAAAAGATACAAAAAGTCCCAAAACTGTAATCTAAGTCACTTACTTAATTTAATCCAAATGTTCATAAAAGGCTGTTAGGCTATTATATTGATTTATCTATATGTAAATATTAGGATTGTGTGGACTTTCTTAATAACTAATAAGAATTCATTTCTGCCCCCTCTCCCCACTTCCACACAGACTTTTTGTTGCAGATGTTTGAGTTTCTCTTGCCTTTCCTCTTTGTGTCTGTGTTCCCCCATCACTCATGTCTCCCCACAGCTTGTATTCACAGATCTCACTTAACAAATTTGGGTTGGCTCTCACTTACATGGAAAAGCCTACTTCCAGCAAACTACTGGAATTGTATCTTAGGGCTAATTACTCAGGAATTGGCATAAGTCCTTACTTACCATTCTCTATCACTTCATTACAGCCAAGACTTTATTGTAAATCTACTACTTTTACCTGTTACACATATGAGAAGCTTTTATGAAAGAATGAGAAGATGCTAATTTGCCTAAAGGCTCTTCAGCTAGCAAGTCATTATCTTATTGAAGGCTATCAAACCCTTTCTTACTTCTTACATCACTCACTGCCCTTCCCTACTGTGCTTCCAAATTTATTTCTTCACATTGGTCATCAATAGAAGATAGATGTTACACATAGGTCATCAGTAGAAGACAGATGTTACTTGTCAAATAGTAATGTAACTTCTTACAAGGAAAAATAATGGATATCTCTCATTCATATTGTCATCACCTATAATGTAACATTTTGGATTAGAATGAGAGATTGTGTGGTGAATTGCAGAGAATAATAAACTTAGGGTAAGATCTGAATCTGAATTCCAGGGCCAGATATGACACTATATTTAGTTCTATGGTCTTGGCCAAATCATTTAACTATAAACCTTAGTATGTGCACAGAAAATTGAAAGGATTGTATCAGATCAGTCTTTTCAAGTGATGTGTCTTATAAAACACTAGTTTTATGTAATAATACTTTTTTTAAAACTTCAACGCTGCATTTCATTCAACAAAAATTTACTGAATGTCTATCGTGTACTAAGAAGATAAACCAGGGTAAATGATCCTAAATGCTGTATGAAAAGAAAAGGGGAAAAAAAGGCAGGAAATACAGGAAAGAATAAGAAACATGGAAAATGTAGTGACAAGATCTGAAATTGAAGTACCAAAACAAAAGAGAGAGTTAGAGACAATATTTGAAAGGATAATATCTGAACATTTTTAAGAACTGATCAAAGACAGCAATCCAGAGATTCAAGAAGACCATATATCCCAAGTTAGATAAGTTAAAAGAAACCTCAGACAAAATACACTATAGTAAAATTGGTGCAAATCAACAACAAAGAGAAAATCTGAAAGGAGCCAGAAAAAAGAAAAGACAGATCACACACAAAGGAATGTTAGACAGCTGACTTCTCAATATTGCAACAGAATCCTAATAATAATGGAAAAAACCTTCAAAGTTCTAAAAGGAAATGACTGCCAGTCTAGAAGTCTATATTCAGTAAAATATCTTTCAGGAATAATGATAAAGACATTTATATACCTAAGGGAGTTCTTCAACAGCACTAATTTAAAGGCAGTACTTCAGGCAGAAGGAAAGTAATTTCAGATGTAAAACTTGAGATGTAGGTAGGAATAAACTGAGTTTATATTCATGAATATTGATTGCGTAAAAGAGTACTAATAATGTCAGTTTTTTAGTAGACTTGAAAATATAACACAATAGCGTTAAGTCAAGAGGGGAATAAATGGAATTAAAACTTGAAAAGAACTCATGTTACTTTTTATAGAGAAGATTTTATTGTAAACCTACTTTTACCTGTTACATTTACGGGCAGCTTTTGTGAAACCAATGAATGACCATCTTTCCAGCTGAGAGGAAGAGCAAGGTTTTGATTAAATTTAGACTTTGCTAATTTAAGCATATTAGGTAAAAATTTCTAGAATAAACATGTAAAGAAACAATACGTGCAGTTTTCAAACTAGAAGAGGGAGAAATAAAAGATTAAAATTACTTATTCAATCAAGAATAAAAGGCAAGAAAGGAAAGAAAAAACAGTCCCAGAATAGTCCTAGAACACAGAAGTAATTTTAAAATATTGGAGTGGTGAATATCATTCATGAAGGAAAGATGGATAAATGTACATGTTAGCATTTTTTATACTAGGAGACCAGGTAAGAAGAAATCGGTTCCCTGACTCTGCCTAGTTTAGAGGTTGTGATTAGAGATAGCTGGATAAGTGACGTGTAAAGCGGCAAACATCTTATTTGTCCTAAAATGTGTAAAGCCACTTTGAAATTTTGAATGCAGATTATTATTCCTACATTCCTGAGTTGCGTTCCTGTTGCAGTGAGCCAGATGAAGACAGCATTCGCTTTCCACACTCTGATACACGTTTGGTGGCACCCTAGGATTTCCCCATTTCCCACATGTTTCGGCAAAGTCATTTTAATTTTTCACTTCATTTCAGTATTTCTGAATGCTACTTACCACAAAAGATTGCATTTTCAGACTGCCTTGATCAGTAAAGGATTTTCAGTTGTGCTGGCCCCTCTCTCTACTCGATCCCCAGGCAGAACAGCTGCAAAACTTAATCTAGCTTTTGGTAATGAATTCATTCATCTTATTTGTATGCAACTCAGGCAGACTAACTCTAACTTTAAAGGAAAATGAATGCTGATCTTTTTAAAGAGAGTGAATATGGAGCAGCCTGATCCCTAAGAGGCTCTGAGAGATTGAAGTTGTTCAAGTCTCACCCTCAGGCCTTTACAAGGGTAAAGCCACACAATCAGGAAGAGATTTGACCGTCCTGTCAATCAAAGATGCTGCAGCAAACCTCTCTCATTCAGATTGATTAGCTGAGAGGACTTATCTGAGAACAGTCAAAAGAACACTACTAAAAGTCAGCAGTTCAGCTCGGCGTCTTAATCTTTATGAGCCTTAATTTACTCATCTGTGAATTAGGATGAATTTAAACATAATCATCTATAACCCCAGTTCTTAAACTTTGGTGTGCATTGAAATTACCCAGAGAGCTTGTTAAAATACAGATTTCTGGGCCTACCTCCAAAGTTTCTGATTTGGTAGCTCTCAGGTAGAGCCCAAGAATGTGTGTTTCCAACAAGTTCTCAGGTGATGCTGAAGTTGCTAATACAGAGAACATACTTTGAAAACACTGATCTATAAGGCCTCATAACTATATTATTGTACTCAAAAGTAGTGCAAAATTCAAATTATGGAAATGTTTATTTTAATATCATTTATACATAAAATAACTTTTGTTAATTTTTATAAGCACATGTATTATCAAATCTTGTTGACACAGTTAGAATTATTTACAATTATTCTCATTACTTGCCTTTAATAATATAACAAAGAGACTTGGTATACAGTTTCTTTTTCACAACAAGCTATGTATTTCTTTAAAAGATATGTATTTAATATGCAAGATCAAACCTTTAGGTATGCAGTAAAAATGGCCATTCATGTGTTCATGGTTACCAGAAGGAAATATTCAATTCCAAAAATATACTTGCTTGACCAGTTCCTTAACTCAAGATTATATTTAGTCCTTTGTAGAAAAACTGAAGTCCTATTAAAGAGCAAATATCCCAGAATATAGTAAAAAGTAATTAAACCTTGCCAGTCAATTACCTATTACTGCAAGTGATTTTATCAAATTATTTCTTAAGTCTCAAGTTTGCTAGGAGAAGGAGAGAAAGAAGATGAAGGCACAGGCGTGATTCACCATGGACATCACCATGGTAGGCAAAGGAGATGCTAGTTGGGAAGAGTCAACACTGAAATGTTCACCAACATCTGCATTTTGTCCAAGCCTAGATTTATCTATACATTTAGTAAAGTCTTCACCCCAGTGGGCAAAGCCAGGTCCAGCGATCATAAGTTCAAGACTGTGAAATCCAAGTGAATAAAGCAGATTCAGATCTGCCTAATAAAAGACAGTGTTGCCCAAACTCGTGTGGTTTACTGGACATGGCACTGATGACAACTATGTAACAGAATATTGGTGTTATGTCATCTAGATCACAACTCACCTACCTATTTGGTAGAAATGATTGTGCCAATGCTTTCTGTAGTCAAGAGTAGCCATCTAGGACCCAACCACTCTCAGTGACACAAAAAATGTAAAACTATAACTCTAGGTCTATGTTACAAATGAGAACAAGCAGATTAAAATTGAGCAGCTGTGGGTTCTCCTAAGTGCTTCTTACTACCTTGCTATTTATTTCCTTATGTCTCACGGAAAAGCATTCAAATATTTCAGAACTCCTAGGACCTAAAATGTCTTAGACTACCACATTCATTTGAGTCCCAGATACAATTATCTTAGTCTGTTCAGGTTGCTATGATAAAATGCCATAAACTGGGTAGCTTATAAACAATATAAATTTCTTTCTCACAGTTTGCGAAGATGGGAAGCCCAAGATCAAGGTGTTAGCAGATTTAGTTTCTGGTGAATCTGCTTTCTGGCCCTCACCAGATGTGTCTTCACACGGTGGAAAGAGTAAGGATTGTCTCTATGGCTTCTTTTATAAGGACATTAATCCTATCCATGAGGGCTCCACCCCAAAACCTAATCACCTCCCAATGGCTCCACCTGCTAATACTTTCACATTGGTGGTTGGGTTTCAATACATGAATTTTAGGGGAACACAAACATTCAGACCATAGCACACTCTGTACTACAAACAAGATGAATTTGTGAAAGGAAAACAAGCAAAATTTAGAGCATAAAAGAAGTTGGAGTTCACATAAACAACAAAACACATGATTTCCCATAAAAATAACATCACCAAAGCTGGTCTGTGTATGCCTAACAAAGAGGTTGTCATCTGTGATCTTGCCTTGACATTGTACCCACTTAGCATGTCACTAAAGCAAGTGTATTTCCAAGACGGTATAATGTGCAGACATTTAATTTGATTTCAGTAAATATTGGTTAGAATCCCTGCTGCTACCTAACGGCTCTAAAATTAGATCCTGGTGACACCATCCTGAGAAGAAGCACATCTTTAACTCTGGGCAGCAATGCCTTTGGATTGCTGAGGTGGAAGAACTCTTTCCACTAGCTGCCATTTTGCTTTGCACGCAACTCTATCACCACAATAGCAAAACCTGCAGGGCTGTCAATGCCAAGTATTGGCCCCAACTGTGCCAGGTCATTGGAACTGAATTGCCAGAATTTAAATCCCGGCTCTGCTACTTAAGGACTGTGACTTTGGGCCACACATCTAAATGCTCTGTGTCTGTTTCTTCAACTGTAAAATGAAGCCAAAATAGTTATCTACCTAATGGTGTTATTGTAAGGATTAAATGATAAAAAGACTAATACATGTAAAACTCTTACAAAAGTGCCTGATGCAAAGTAAGTGTTAAATACATGTTGGCTGTTAAAGTTTAACCATTCAAGGTCCTGTGGATAACCACCTCATAAAATGTGGATGGCAGATACAGTGTGCTACTCCATCAAGACTTGGCTCCCTTGTTCAACAAAAGCAAGGCCATTTTCACCGGGAACTCTGTCCTATCGACCTGTGGGTCTAGATCTGACTATTTTGTCCAGTGCATCATTTTCTCTAAGTTCAATGTCCAACAAATATGTCTAATTAGTGTTATTAATAATAATAGCTACCGTCCATTGAGTACTGACCAGGAGCTGCTTGCCGTTTTTCTCCAGTACTCAGACTACCCCTGCAAGGTAGATATTGCTGTCACCATTCTAGAGCTTCGGAAACTGAAACTCAGTGAGGTTAAGTAACTTTCTAAGGCTGTAAACGTAAATGGCAAGACTGAGATTTGATCACAAGTTTAACTGGCTCCAAAGCCATGCTCATTTCCAAACGATTCTGTCTTCTACCCAGTGGAGAGATGATATCCAAAAGGTCTTATTTCAGGTGTGTGGTTTAGAAGCATCTTTGCATGGTTGATAAGTATTCTGTGGTTCTTAAAACTGCTGGGGTTGTTTATACCTGTAGATACCTTTAATTGCAGCCCAAACTGTCCTGAATGGTGATATTTCTCCCTTGTATTAGAGAGGAAGCACCTTCTATCTGGTATTGCCTATGATCAAAATTATCCTTACTGGTTATTAATGCAGGCATTTGGAGTCAGCCAAATGAGGGTCAAATCCCACCTCTGCCAAGTGAGTTATCTCTTGGTTACCTATCTGAGCAAAGCTACTTAATCCAAGCTTTCAGTTCTGAAAAGGAGATACTTGTACCTGGGGGGCAGTCATGTGGTGAGGATTTCATGAGAAGATGTATGTCAAGTGCCATGAACAGAGACTGGCAGAGTGGCTGCTCCACAAAGGAGCCCAGCTTGGGGAATAAGGATAAATAAGCTAGTGACTGTGAGCGCTCTCCTGGCTGTGAGAGATTTGTCATTCCCTATCCTTCCCTAGATCCCCCAATTCTCTGATTGTCCTAGTTGTTATCAGTTGTGTACAATTTTAGCCCACTTCAGGAGGATTAACAAATATTCATCAATAGTATAAGAAATTCAAGAGAAAAACATTACTCTTACGAAGCTTGTCTATTCATGACAATCAATCATTCACCATGCATTTATTAATCATAGGACTGATTTGTTGTGATCTTTACATATAATCTATTATTTTATATATGTTATATATATTTATATATTATGATATATGCATCATGTATATCACTCACATATATGTTTTACCTGTTTATGTGTATGTGTATGAGTGTGTGTATATACAAACATGATTTTAAAGAATGTTTAAATGTCTACTTCAAGACCCATTTTTTAGGAGCCTAGGCAGACTTGGATTTCAAAGAAACTCTTCTCTGTGAGTTATTATTAAAACAACTGGGCCTTCCCATTTGGATTCGATTGTGTCTTTATTATCTCCCCAGGCTGAACTTGGTTGGAAGGTCACACAATCTTGTTGAATCAGCTCAATTTGTTCATTTAAAGTCTTTCCATCTTCTCCACTGATGTGAGTTTAAGTGAGAGCAATTCAGGCCCTGTAAGCTGGTGATGTCTTCAGGTCCCCCGGGCTCTAGATCACTGCTGACCCGGCCACCCCGTCTCAGCTTTTATGAGAATGTTAATGATCAGCCCCTTGATGCTATCTACCTATTTGTAACTCTCCTGAGTCACTATCAACCTTAGAATGGCAGGGGTCCAGGCATTGAAATTCAGGCCCCTTATAGTTCACCTACCGGTATAACTAATGCTCATTAACCTCACCTGAAATCACACAGTTCAGCAAAGACACAGAGAAAGCTTCTGCTGGTTGGGAGAGGGTGAGCTGAAGTCCTTTAGGGCAGCTCCCACATTAACTCGGGAAGCCTACGGTAAAACCAAAGGCAATGCAAAGGCCACAGAATTTATTTTTACTAGAATTGTCTCTTAAGCTACAAGGAACTATCACGATGAAATAGCAAGAGATTGAATATTTTATAAGGAAAATTTTCTATTCACAATAATTGAGCTTTTCAAGCTATATCTGCACATTCCTTGTCTCCAACTTTCCTAAATGTTCCAGCTGTCAAACACACACGCATCTCTGTGCGCATGTGTGTGATCTGGAGTTTGAGAAATGTTTAAAATAGAGAAAAATGTAAGGACCAATACAACAAAACAATCCAATAACGTATGAACCATTGGAAAAACAGTATTAACCATTGAAATGAGTTTGTGTTCTTTGCTTTGAATGTTTTATTTTGTAAAATCAAAATAAATCATAGTATAATCTTCTTTGACCACCCTCTCCCAATCCAGTGTCAACCTTTACCATGAACTGCATGTATATTCTTCTATTTCATTTTTTAAATATTTCTTAAGTTTACACTCATTAAAAATATAGTGTAGCATTTTATTTTTTCAAAATTTACATAGATGGCATCATATTGTACCATTCTACGAGTTGCTATTTCCACTCAACCTTGTGTCCCAGTGATGTTTGCATGTTGATCTAGAAAGCAGATCTAGCTGATTCTTTTGAATTGCTCAAGATCACAAGATAAGTTAGTGTAGGGGAAATAAAACTTGTCCATTCGATCACCCAGTATACAAAAGGCTAGGGATTACTAACCATAATCAGCATACAGCACTGCTTGTTAAAAACGTGTCCAGCTAATATTAATTAAATTCTGGCACTGACTAAAAATGTTCACCACAGCCCACACTGAGCTAGACAAAAAATTTAAAGTCACAAAGGGTACCAACATTGCCAAATTCACAAATGAGTTGGGAATGCAAACAACACCCCAAAATAATTAAAAGATAATGAAATGGGTTTTTAAGGAATTGTCTTTAGGAGCCAAAACCAGTTCAGAACTGGGAGTGATCAATATGGACAGGTGTGGTCAGAGAGGTCTTCCTGGAAGAGGTAATAGCTGAGACAGGCTATGAAAGGTAGGAAAGGGGTTTATGGATTAGAAACATCATGAGCAAAGGCTTACAGGTTGGGATAAGTACGGCATTCACAAAATAGCTCTGAATGGAGGAGAGAGAAGCTACTGGAGAAAGGGCAAGATCAACATATGGAGGGATCTGAAAGCCAGATAACGGAGCTTGTGTTTGTGTAGTTGTCAACATAGAGCACTTTGAGAATATACAGGTAGGATTGGTGCTAACTGCTCTGACTGGAGCTCCTGGAGTGTTCAAGGCTCTTTCTGCACCTGCACCTTCGCACACCCTATTCCCTCAGCCATGAATGCCATTCCTGATCCCCGCTTCGTCTTCAGCTTACAGAGCTCATCTCAGCAGTATCCTCAGGAAGCCGCCTGGGCATGTGTTCCCTGCCCCCTCACATACTCCAAAATATCTTGGGCTTCCTTCTAGCATAGCATTTGTCATACTGGACTGTAATTTTGCTTAATTGTCTTTCACATCAAATTGTAAACTTATTGGGAAGAAGGACTTTGATATATCTGTCTTTTTGCTTCAGGGTATAGCACAGTACCTATTTCGTAAATGCATTCAATTAATGTTTGAATAAATTAATTAATGCATTAATGAATGATTTATCAAAGAATTATGTTTTCTAAATATCTACATATAATATTACCCATTTAGGCTAGAAAAATAATTATTTAGATGTCTCTTGACTTCTAGAATACATCCCATGAGAAAAAACAAATTATAACTGGTAGCAACATGAAAGAACTGTCAATAATGCATAAAATTAGGGATTTAAATTTTGAAAGGTAAGTCAAAGTTTTATTTGTTTTATCACTGTGCAAAATTCAAAATCTTTTCATCTGCAGGAGAAAAAAACCATGAGCACTTTGATATAACTGAATATGACACTTCAATCATGCCATCTCCAACCAGATGTATTGTTGAAAAAAAAATCATTTGAAAATGCCTATAAAGTTCTGATTTTAAAAATAATAATTTGTCTATTCATGTCTTTATTCAAAAAATACGTTTTGAATGTTGGCCCCAGGGATTCTGAGGGAACAAGCCAGATGGAGCTTACGGTCTCACAGACAAGAGATACAAACCCAAAATAGCAAGCAAATAAATACATGAAATAATCTGCATGTAACAAGCCCATGAAGAAACAAGAAACCGACAAAGAAAATCACCGGGTGGAAGGAGCTACTGTTAGTTGTGTGGGTCAGAAGTCTCCTCTGAGAATCGGATGGGCAACACTGGCCACAGGCCCCTGGGAAGAAGAGCATTCCAGGCAGTGGCTTTAGCATGTGCGAAGTTCCCAAGGAGGGCAGAGGGTAGTCATGCACGGGAAGCTGCAGGACCACAGTGCATGGCAGATAGAGCCTTAGGAAGGGAGCGGGCGGCCACAGAGGCGCCAGAGCTATGGCAGCAGAGTTGGCAGACTCTACTGGGGAGTCAGGATGATTTTCTAGGAAAATGGGAAGCCATCAATGGGTTAAAACAGTAACAGCATAACCACATACTGAGTATTTCCTATGTTCCAGACATTGAGCAAAGGGAGAAAGTCAGGAGCATTAATCGGAAGGCAGCCTGCCTTGGTTCAAATTCTGGCTCTGCCACCAGCCAGCCATGTGATCGTGGCAAGTCACTTAACCTTCTGGACCCCACCACAGAGCTGTGTGAGGACTGAATTAATAAAGGGCCTAGAACAGGGATTAGCACATAGGAAGTGTTCCATACATGGTTTAGTGAAACTCTTCACATATATTAGGGTTTTCCATCAAACTTAATATAATATCCTAGGTCTTTCCAATGGCTGACAAGGTCCCATGTGATCCAGCTACTTCTCTAACCTCATTTACTGTGGCTGCTTCCTTTATCACCTTTCTTTATCACTGGCCTCTGGACATTCCCCAGACACACCAAACTGGTTCCAGTCTTGGTGTTTTCTTTGCTGTTCTCCTGCCTAAAACGCTCTCTAGAGAGCAACACGGCTTGCCCCATTTCTTCATTTGTATCTGCCCTCGTCAGAGACCCAGTGTGAAGCTACATCTTCCAACGCTCCGTCTACTCTGCTGTGTTTTCCCTCCTATTGCTGCTCAGGACCTGACACTCTCTTTATATTTCTATGTTCAGTTGCTTATGGTCTGTATCTTCCTTGGAGGCAGAGACTTTATTTTTTCCAGCACTATTCCTGACCACCAGAAAAAAAAAAAAAATTGTTGAATCGACAGATAAACAAACGTATGATCTCATTTAATACTCGCAACTCCTTAAGTGTATTGTTGTTTTACAGGTGAGACAAATAAGGTCTAGCAAGGAAAAGCTGTTTGCCCGGTTGGCTCTGTTGACTCCTGGGGTCTTCACCGCAATTATGTCCTAGTCTGTGTCTGGCTGCACACCTACCATTTCACATCCAGCCCCGCCTAGACAATTGAATGGAGCTACACCTGTGCACGGCCCATGATGATGTAACTAACGCTTGTCACCACCTGACAGGGAAATGGAGAACAGCCCCTGGGCACCTCTGCCATCTCACACCGCACCCCAGAGTGACTTCTTCATTAAACCGTGAAACCCGTGGCAGGCACAGCTCTGCCTCGCCCCTCCCTTCTTCAGACATTCATGCCCCTCCTCAGTCACATCAGCACCTGCTGAACAGAGGCTTTCTTCCCACTCCCCGCTCTCTTTCCTCTTGATCTTTTCTGGGCAGACTCAAAGATGCGGGCCACATCGGAACGAGGGAGTTGTGAATAGATCATCTCCTTTGATGCCTTTCCCCAGCTGCCTACATTCCTCAATAAAAAGGCTACCTCATTCTGCCAGAAACCTCTTGGTGGTACCTGACCTTCTGTGGTTTGATCTTTTTTCAGCCTGTCTTTGCAATTCCCTCAAACCTAGTTTCCCTTTCAGTGCCTAGAATGCTGATTTATTTTGAAAGAGCACCATCAGCCGTGTTTTCTCTGCGCTGCAAGCTAACCAGTAACTGAGTGCAGGCCAGCAATGTGTGGGTCAACCAATATTCCCATTCTACTCACCCTCAGCCTTCCAGCAACACCGTTCCCTGAGTTTTGGCGGAAAGGCTTACCAAGAAGCAGAAATACAAGAGCAAATCAGTCAGTTTGCAGAAAATCGAGTAATTCCAACTTTTTTTTTTTAAAGTAAACCTTTTCGCAGCTCTTACAAAAGGAAATACAGAAAATAAAAATTACAGGGCTTCCTCCCCCTTCGTTTTTATGGAACCCTGAGCATGGAAGGGTGAGATGGCTAAACACTTCCTCCCCAGCTGAAGGGCTGATTTCAGGCTTCATCTCCCACTCACTTCTCTTAGCCTACGATCTATGGGTTCTCCAGGCTTCTCATTGCATTGGCTTGAAAATCCAGCGTTTCTCTCTCTCTAACCCCTTCAGGGCTGGGGCTGAAGCAGCCACATAACATTTCGAGGTAGGAATTGAAGTTGTTTTCCTGCTGTGCTTTTCCCTTTTCCTCCCTTCATCAAAGCAGGGAGCCTGCTCTTTGATTCATTGCCTTAGGGTAAGTCCGTGGCAGATTGCAAAACAGGAAGTTTGCGAGATTTTCTGGTTTGTGTTTTCTTAACTCTAAATCCTCTGGGGACGGAAGAACTTAACTGAAGAAACAGCGGGGCTTGGAGAAGCAGAAAGTGCAGGAAGAGATTCCCCTAGGCTGGGGAAGGAAGGCATCAGATGCCTAGAGAAGTGGAGAACTACCTGGTCTTGTCCCATGGTGGTACCTTGGGGCATAAAGACCCCAGAAAGAAATGTTTCCATAGGCAACCAAGGGGTGAGACCCTAAGCACAGAGTGTACTGGCTTCATCAGAGCTGCCCATGACCCACGAAATGTGAAAGCAGTGAGCCATCAGGTAACAGGAGACATTGAGGGCTTGAATAATGAGGATGCCCGCAGTGAACACAGAAGATTTAAGATCAAGAAGATTTAAAATCAGAAGACTTTACTTTTTTCAGGCATCATGCAAGACTTCCTCCCACCCCAGGATATGGTGCCATCCCAAGATGGAGTAACAGTGTTAGAAATGGAATGGACACTTAGAGTCTTAAATTGGTCTTCGGAAAACAAAGGGCTATTTCTTCTACAGTGAAGTTTATTGGAATGAGATTCATTCATATGGTCAGATCATCCCTCCGGCTTTTAAAATATGCTTTTGCCCCAGATCCCATCTCTTAAATCTGCTTGAGATACACCTCATGTCTAGTCACTGCCAGCAGCAGGCACCGTGATCCTCTGCCCAAAGGCCCCTTCTGCTTATCTGAGTAAGAGAGGGGGCATCTTCAGACAGACGTTTTAATTCACCAAGGCTTCCTGTGTTAAATAGTTAAGTGTTTCATTTTCTTCGTGTCTCATAGATACCTAGACTCAAATGCTACCTTAACAGAATTATTTCTCCCACTCAGTTAATGGTGTCTCCCAAGAGGAAGAGCTCATAGCTATCCAATCTTTGTTTCTTTTTGCACTTTCCTGGGGTTTCTAGATCAGAAGTGGCCTTCAGCTCCCTCCTTTCTTTACCTCCATAACCACAGCCTCATTCGGGACTTTATTAATCCTTGCTAACACTATCTTAATTAATATACTATGGTAGGCATTTAGTGGGCATTTAAATGAATATGTAATAAAAATGAGGTCAAGAACTATATAACATGTATTTTATTACCAAAATTTGGAATCAGTAAGTTCTGATATTTATGATGTAAATTTATTTTACAGCAAGAGTCCTATATTTGATAAGTATTCTAATTTCACTATTTTCTAACATGCTTCTGTTGTCTTTGCATGTAATGGGGTTTGAGCATTGTTTTGTCTAAATGCTAACATTACTTGAGGTAAACCAGCTTGGTCAGGGTATTTGTCACAATACCCAGCCTGTCAACCAGCCAGTCAGCCTCAA
The DNA here is from genome assembly GCF_048565385.1 of Saimiri boliviensis. Classification (NCBI taxonomy): domain Eukaryota; kingdom Metazoa; phylum Chordata; class Mammalia; order Primates; family Cebidae; genus Saimiri; species Saimiri boliviensis. The sequence goes on from NC_133449.1 coordinate 200,267,350, forward strand.
TTCAGCTTGGGAAGCTAACCAAGGTCAATCGCTGCTGTCTAGTAAAGTCAAAGTTTCTTCTAATTAATGCTACAGCAATCACAGATTACAAAAGTGCTTTCTAGAAAAAAGGTGACGCTAGAATTGAGATGGTTATTCTTTCTCGGTGGAATTGCACTTGACCTGACAACTTGCCAGGGATCTGTATTCTTTTTTCCAGGGCTGTAGCAGCCAGGAAAAGGAGTTTGTTTCCACGAATATAAATTCATTAGATTATATTTCAGAAATGTGAGGATGGCAGGCACTGGTGATTAATGGCAGGAAATTTGGACATGATAAGTTGTGAGAACCTATAAAATATGACACTGCCATCAAGCAAACATGAGTGTGTAGGGTGTGTTGGCAAGCCTCAAAGCCAGCATCCTCCAACCGGGAAAAGGAGACCAGTCTGTCCACGCCAGAAGAGAGCCAGGAAGAAAAATAGATGCTTCACTGACAGCCCCATGCCTCCTCTCTTCCAAGCTTCAATGTAACAAATGGCATTTTCAATATTTATAAGGGTAAAAAGAAGGTAACCGCTGTATTCTCCAAATAACTCTTTACCTTTAGCACATATGCTATCTCTTTATTCTGTTGCAAGAAAGTTGCAAAGCAGATTTTCTTGAATTTTACACAGGTTCCCACTATATACATATTTGGAACCAGCTTTCTGTTGATTCTTCATAGCTACAATAGTTTGAGCTTGTCAGAGTATCCTTTCCTGTGGTTTGTGCTCACCTCCTCATCATCCTCAAAGAGCAGATGCTTTATCCAAGGATTTATTTTGTGTAATTCTGGAGCTACAAACAATTGATGGGCTTCACTTACAATATGTTACTGAGGTATTAGCCATTCTCCTCCCTGGGACCTCTAGACAGGGCATCCAGCATCCATGCCAGCCAGTGCATTCTGACCCATTCTACCCCAGAAGCTCCATCACCTTCCATGCAATTAACCCCCAACCTTTGCAGTCAACTTTTGAGAATAGTGTTCTGTGATTTTATTTAACCTGGTACTATCTGAAGCAGAACTCGTTATCTTAAAGTTTCATCATCGGAAACTTGCAGATCTATGCTGGCTGTCATTTATTTATCTAGACAAAGGGTTTTAGGAAATGGAGCATCTGCTGAGTAGGTGCTTTTGTGGGGAGAAGTTCTTTCGTAGCTCATACCCTCCACTCCCTTAACAAAAATGGGTTCTTGGAAAATAAGAAACCCAGCATTGAGAATAAAAAGATGGAGACACTGGATTTGCTAAGGATCATACATTTTATTCTTACTTAAGAAGGAAACTATGGCTCTTGTTCTCTCTTTCCTTTTTCATGGTTTTGTTCTTAATTTATAATTTTTCAACTCAAATACCTTCTAATACCTTGTCACAGTGTCTCAAGCTGCTACGAATAGAAGAAGAATAATTGTAGTCAGGAACTTGACAGAGTTTAAGAAAAGTACATACAAATCAAGACAAATGTTTTTGATAAAATACATAAAGATAAATTGATTAACAGATAAATGATGGCTAGATACAGATTTAGTTGCAAAGGCAAAACCACAAGAATATATACCAAAATGTTAGCAGTGTTTATCACTAAGAAGTATATTACTTACCAGTGATTTTTATTATCTCACTTTTTTTGGTATTTTCCAGATTTTCCAGAAACTAATTTACAATCAGAAAAAAAAAAAAAAACTTTTTTGTAGCAAAATAAAACTGCATTGGTCTGAAAAACATTGAAAACCAAGAGGCTGGTTAAGATTCTAACCATCACTTGGACTTCTCACATAATGAATCAAAAGGTGGGAACTGTCAGTCCTCTTAGGCTCTTAAAGTCTAAGCCCAGAAATGAGCAGCATCACTTCTGCTCTGTTCTGTTAAACAACCTAGACACAAGCCAGTCCAGCTCCAAGTGGATACATAACTAGCAACCTTTAGAGCCCTTCATCCAAGTGGATGAAGGAAGAAGTTCTGTCAATGGGGCCGTGGAGGATTGAGATGTATATGGGCAAAGAAGAAATTGAAGACAGTCCTTTCTTAGACAAGCTGCCACATACTTCCAGAAAAGTCTGATAGGGAAGAAGGTAAAAGTCTCACAGAGTGTTTGCGTCTCTCTGATTCTTCAGAAGAACCCTGGAGAGAAAGTCATGCCTCAGAGTTGTCTCTAAGGGAATGGAGCTAGGCTTTCAGGTTCTCACACCAAATAGTTAATGGTCAACAGGATGGGTAAATCCAATTAAAAGATAGGCAAAGGATCTGAATAGATATTTCTCCAAGGAGGATATAAAAACAGCCAATAAGAAGATTTAAAAATGTCCAACATCATTTGTCATTGGGGAAATATAAATCATAGCCACAAGACACCACTTTACAGCCACTAGGAAGGCTAGAATCAAAAAGGCAGATAATAGCAAGTGTTGGTGAGGATGTGGAGAAATAAGGACCCTTGTACACTAATGGTGGGAAAGTGAAAGCATGCTGCCATTTTGAAACACACTCTGGAAGTTTCTCAAACTGTTAAAATAGAGTTACCTTATGATTTAGCCAACTGAACTTACAGCTATATATACAGCTATATAAATAAAAATGTGTACATGAATATTTATAGTAACATTATTCATAATAGCCAAAAGGTGGAAACAACCCAAATGTCCATCAGCCAGTGAATGAATAAATAAAATGTGGTATATCCATATGATGGAATATGATTTGGCCACAAAAATTGATAAACTACTGGTACATACCAGAGCATGGATGAACTTGAAAAATTATGCTAAGTCAGTTCCAAGATACCACATATTATGTGATCCAAGCTATGTGAAATGTTCAGAAAAGGAAAATCTATAGAGACAAAAGTAGATTAGTAGTTGCTTAGGGATGAAACTGCTCTAAAATTGACTATGGTTGTGGCTCCACATATCCGTGACTAGACAAAAAAACAAAAAACAAAAAAAAACACCAAAAAAAAACAATGAACTGTCTTATAATTGGGTGAAGTGTATGGTAAATGAATAATATCTTTTAACTTTTTAACTGGTTAAAAGTATAAAAAAATCAACAAACAAAATAATGGAAGGGGAGATATCAATTCTTAGACACTTTCAGTTCTCTGTGGCTGGGGAAGTTCGAGGGTGGTCTTCTAAAGAACTACAATTTCTGGTCCTGACTAAAACATAGAAGGGGCATTGAGGGGAATAAGGGACAGGGGTTCACACAAATAGTGAAAAGACAGCTCAAGGTGTGTACATTGGATCTGCTTGTGGCCTGTACCGATTCCTTAATCAATCATTATGATCAAGAAGATGCAAATGTCTGATTGTCCAGCACTGGATCCTATGCCCACCACTAGCCCAGACTAAGAATGCGGGGAGAGCGGCCCCAGTGGGCAAGTGAAGGAAAGGGAAGCTGGACAGGCACCCACAAAAGATGCCCACTCGAAGAACACAGCCTTCATGTTTTTTCAACCTAAGGAAAAACTTTCTAAAAGTAGAAAGAAAACAGCAGCCTCAAAAGTGGCTGAGCTCCCAGTACAAGAGGCATTCATGCAAAGCAGAGATGTGGCTGCCTGAAGAGCTGAAGGAGATGGTTTTTGTGGCAGGGAGCTCTAAAGTGATCCTCAATAACTCCCTCCTCTTGGCACGCATGCCTTTGCAAAATCCTCTCCCACTGAGTACATAGGGACTGCAGAGAGTGACACTTGGGGTGATATGATGCGGCAGAGGTCCCAGGAATCTGCTTCTGAGATTAGGTGACTTCCATTTTGGGCGCTCTCTCTCACTATCTGACCTCTTGCTTGCACGCTTGCTCTGAGCGAAGCCAACTGCCTTACTGTGAGCTTCCTATGGAACCCTCACAGAAGAAATTGATGTCTCTGGCCAACAGCCAGTGAGCCTTGAAAGCTGCCAATAGCCTCATAAGTGAGTTTAGGAGCAGATCCTTCCCCATTGAGCCTTGAGATGACAGCAGCTTCACTGACACCTTAATTGCAGCCTTGAGAAATACCCTAAGCCAGAGGCACCCAATTAAGCCATGTCTAATTTCTTGACCTGCAGACCATGAAGTAATGAATATTTGTTGGTTGTAGCTCCTAAGTTTTGGGATAATTTCTTATACAGCAATACATAACTAGAAACCTTTAGAGCCCTTATTTTACTATTACATTAGCTTGAGAATATGTTTTACCTAAGGGATTATTTTTGTGTTGTGAGTCTGTGTGTGCCTTTGTGTGTGAACATGAGTAAAAGTTTGTATGTACCTGCAGACATTTTGAAAGGAAAGCCAGGAAAGTGATCCATAAATAGGGTAAAAGGTCAATAACTTCAAAGACTTCAGTCCACTCTGATGTTGACATGTCCTGGCTTTCTCTAGCAACACATTGCTTCCTGCAAACAGAACGTGCCTTGTTTTCCAGAAAGCAAAGTGTTGCTGTGACAATAGTCACAAAAAGACTAGCGTTTCCATCTTAACCACGTTTTGTGCCCTCTGTGAGATTGCAGACAGTCTCTAAATTTAGGCAGGCCAAATTACACTCCAAAGAACTGATTTACAGTATAATCAACATCACTTGGACTTTCTTCTGATTAGTATGGGAATGATCAGGAGCTTCCCAAGTACCATTTATCCCACTTATTCTATTCTTTCCTGACAAGAATATGTTAGGCTTCTTTTTTGCCCAAAAATCTGACTGCCCATTCTAAAGCCATAAATTATACAGGAAGCCCTTCTGTGCAGAGATCAAACCTGGATCACTACATGGCTCTTATTCTTGCCAAATGCACGCAGTCTGCCTTGTCCTGGAGAGCAGGAGCCTCATGCAGTGGGAACTGCAGAAACACTGTTTACATGATCAGAAGCTCAGTTTTGCTCCCGGTTCCTTGCTACCCCCAACAATTAGCCTCTCTCAGAACATGAGTTTGCCTTTGCCCTAATGGCACACAATAACAAAGCAATAGCTGGCATCTTAGAGCAGTAAGTGAGGACCTGCCTGAGACTCTTTTCTGATGACTTCTAAGTAACACTTCAAAAGAAGTAGAAGTTATCACCTTCATCACCTAAAAACACTGTCTGTGCTATGGTTAGATGTCATACAGGAATCTGGGACACAGAGCCCAAGATTTTTTCAGAAGAGCAATCAGATGGGCATGTGGAGGGATCACAACACAGATTTCTGTTCCAGCCTGAGTGAGGATGTACTCTAGGCATCTGTAGATCATCCAATAGAGGAAAAATCTGAGACCAAGGGCTGGAGGGTGGGACCATTCAGGTAATAACCTCTAGGGGGTTCTTCCAGCCTCACCAGGACTCAGTGGGGTTGTCAAGAGAATGAGGGTCTTCTGCTGTATTCTAGAGTCGAGGTATTGGAATGAGGCCACTAATGTGGGCAAAACATTGGCCTGAGACGGGAGACCTGGATTCCAGTTCTAGAGCTGCCTTTGATCAATTTGTCTTGGTTAAGACTTTTTTTTTAACAATTAAAAAAAAAAACTTACTCAAATTAGCTTAACTCAAATAGGATCTGGGGCATATGTCTCTCATAGAACCCAAAGGAAACAAATGGAATTGAATTTCAGAAGAAATTGAAACTAGAAATTAGAAAGCCATCAAGAATCAAGACAGCCTGTCCCCCTCACCCTCTTTCCCCTCCCCCTTTCTCTTTCTCTCTCAGTGTTCGCTCATCTATTTCTGCTGTGTGGCTACATCATTCTCATCTCTCTGTTTCTGCATACTCAGAAGTCACCCCCACCCCCAAAGTGTAAATGTCCCCAACTCAAAAAGCCAGCTGAGCAGCAAGTGCTGCGGAGTCTCATCTTCAGGCTCCCAGGTGAGACACTGTGACTGCACAGATCGAGTCAGGAGCCTAATGCTGCTCCCACCAGCTGTGGCTGGGAGTCCGGATTATACGGGACAGAGGCAGTTTAAGTGAGTTGGAGAAGGGTGGCATGAGGGTAGGCACCAGGAGAGGATTATTGGACTGGGCACACTGCCAAAATGTTTCTAGAACTCAGCCTGTTTGGATTCTAATACTTTGAGAAGTTTAAACTTCCGGTCTCTAAAGCCCTCCCCTGTTTTCACACAGTGTGAATCTTCAGCTCTGTTCAACAAAGACATCAGCCTGGCAACTCTTAACCTTGGGAAGAACAGACAGTTTCTTCACCAACATAAGCCCTTCATTTATAAAAAAAAGAGATGGAAATAAACTGTAGGATAAGTCTGAAAAAATTAGACAGATAGACCTAGGAGACCAATCTTGTTAGCTATTATCTTATCCACTGTGCCCTCCGGTCCCCCAGAGCCTAAGCATCGATGCTAGGATCTGACAGCCGTGCTTTAATTAACCTGTTAAGGCCCAAAGGGGACCATTGACAGCATTATCACTGCACAAAATGGATCAGAAGTTCCAAATGTCTTACTAAGGTTACCGGATGCCCTAAGGCCTAGGAAGAGTGTGCTACCGTAACTACTCAGCTTGCCACACTACTAGACAGCAAATGGAACAGCAAGGAGGAGGCTTCATGTGCAGCAGAAGACATATGTCCTCAGGTTGTTTACAGCACAGCAAAGACACATCTCAGCTCCTAGGGAGGCACGGGCCCTGCATTATAGAAACAGGCCGCTTTAGGGGTTTCTTATTCTGTACATTCATGTTGGTTTACTTCTCATTTTAGCTCACCAGTCATCTCTTCTTCACTCTCCTGTCTTCCTGCAAATGGTTGAGAAATTATATGACCCACTGACACCATCCTGGAGCCGGGGGTTTCCTTCAGTGCCAGTCACTTCTGAATCAAGTACATTTCACTGCCGTCTTTCTATTTTTCTAAATTACTGTCTTCAGCAAATGTTTAGATAAAACAGTCTTTTTATTATTCTGATGGAATTCAGCAAACAGTGTCTATGGGACTTCTGTTTTTGTGAAGTACTCTGTTGCCAGGATACCCAGGGTGAAGATGTCAAAGAAGACACATTGAAAGGACAAGCTATAGTGAATATCCCCAGATCAGCTCCTTGCATACTAATGATTCAGATTTACCCTATGCTGTTTCTGTTTGCTATAGGAAAGACACTAGAGCCCATAATTTCTAAATAACAAACTATCCCAAGAACAAAAAACATGTATTATGAGGAGGGCAATGAATGTTTAACTTATTTCTTTTTCCCTTTTTTTCCCCACTTTCTTTTAAAATGTGGCACTAAGACCATTAGAGACAAATTCTGGTTTTTTATTAATGCACCTAGGGAGATGAAAGAGAAATGGATTTCCACACTGACCACTTCAGGAAGAGTGTAAAACACAGTGCAGAGGAGAAGGAAAAGATGGGAGGGATTAAAGGTATCATTAACAATAAAAAGACCCCAAAGTCACCTATTTAAAAAGCACTGGTTAAGCATTATAACAAGCATTTATTTTTACCGATTGGTATATATAGTATAATGATAGTATATTTATAGTAATGGCCCTAGACTTAAGCTTAACTAGATACACTTGAAATGGAATAGATGTAAATTCCAACAATCACATAAATAAATAAATAGGAAACAGAGAAGGCAAGTCTACAAGTTCAGAATGAGATTTAAGATGGCCTTAGCAGTTACTTTCAGGGCTATAAAGACAAGTTTATTATAAGAAAATGGTATGATACATTTGGGTAGAAGAACAATTAACTGAAGTTTAGACTGTCTCAAAATCAGTATTCTGACAACCTAAGTATATTGTACTATTAGGATGTGGCCAGCCATACTGGATGACATAAGAAGTACTATGTTCATGTCGGCACAATATCGCAAGAAAAAAAAACGCTGGCTAATTCCATACATCACAGTTGAGACTGACAAGCTTGGTAGAGAGGTGAAAGAAAGCTGACCAGAGAGAAACTTCTGGAGACTACCTCACAAGAATAACTATTAAGGAAACTCAGGATGCTGAAGCCAGGAGAGAAGTTTAAAATGTTGATGAAAATGCTATTGAGGTTTTACAAAGCACCAATCCACTCTAAATAAACCCAGCCTGATAAAAAGTCGTCTGAGCTCAAAACAAGTCTTGTTCTCTCATCATTCACTTGAGGGATCCATTTCTTAAGGAAAGTTCATTAGCAGTCTCCCACTGGCCACGCCCTGCCTCGTCCTAGCACAGGCTCTGGGATCTCAGAGTCTTCTGCCCTCAGGTGGGGTACCTTGATCCTGTGGTGCTGATCTTGGTTCAGAGGGAATCTTCTCTCTTGGCCAGGTGCTTTCTATCTCCACCACAGAATGAAAAGGACAATCTAGAGGCCTCTTCTCCCCTGCAGGCAAGAGGTTTCTCTCTGCCAGTGACAAGTGCTAAGAGAGCTTTGGAGAGGTGGGAGCTGTCATTTTCAGCCTGGGCTTCCACCTCAAAGAGCCACTAAATAATCGTATATTCTGAGTCCCCACTTAGGGAAATCCATTCCAAGATTTCTGTCCAGTTTTTAGAATGAACTTCCAAAAATGCTAATAGAATATAAAAAAATATATTTTTAAGACCAAAACTTTTTTTTTTCACAATTTGGGTCAAAATGTGCTCCAAATAGCAGAAATGTAGACCACCTCAAACTGCTTAAACTGTTTCTAAAAGAAAAAGTCTCTTCCCTTCCTCTCTTCCTGCTGCCAATTTGGTTTTTTAAAATAATTCAAGTACAGTGATGATCAAGAAAAGGTACTATCAAGACTGCCAGAAAAATATCCAGCTACAAGCCACCACAAGTATAATAGGGTCACATATAACATTAGTATGCATAGAAACCAGAATTTTTATGCTGAAAAATCCAAATTATTCTGTATGCTGGTTTGACCAAAAATAATGCTTTATGAAGTGCTATAATGAAAATAATTATAGTTAGACATGCCTATTACATATTATTAAAATGAGTATTTTTAAAAATATGAAGTGAGTTGTAAACTGATAGCAGTATTTCAAAATAGCTTTTCAGTTATTCAATATGAATAAAAAACTTTAAAAGATTTGTTAAATGACCCTATAATTCCTCTTTTTCTATTTTCACATTAAAGAAATAATCTCAAATGGTCTCCCAGGTTCAAGCAATTCTCCAGAGTAGCTGGGACTACAGGCGTGTGCCACCACACCTGGCTAATTTTTGTATTTTTAGTAGAGACAGGGTTTCACCATGTTGGCAAAGATGTTCTCAACCTCCTGAACTTGTGATCTGCCAGCCTCAGCCTCCCAAAGTGCTGGGATTACAGGTGTGAGTCATGGCACCTGGCCAACATGATAAAATTTTAACTTGAGAGAAAATAGGAATAGAAAATTTTAGAAATATGACCAAATATTAGATAAAACACACACAAACCTTAACAGTGGTTGCATTTGAATGGTAGAAATATGGATCATATTTCCTATAATAAACATGTACTACATTGATAATGAGCACTATTCAGTAAAAGCATGTTCGAGGCAATAACTTCTCCAGTATCAACCTATCCTTGCTCCACGTGAAATAGTAGATGGGTCATAGGAAGAGAAAGTACAATCTGGCTGTGTTTGGACAGTTATACCTTGCAGATACATTACACATGTAACTTTATTGTAACTCACGTTTATCCAGCAGCATCCAAGTTGTGTCTGAATCACCTTTTCTCTTGTTCTTCCCAGCATGGCAATCCAGTGCTTTTTTCCTTGATGAATTTGTATCTGTTTTTGGAGACTCAAGTCCCAGAACACCCATGGCTTTTGCACAGAAATGCCATATTTTCAGGGGAAACTAACCCTGCTTCAAAAGAACATGAGAGTGGGGCTGGAACATAGGTGTCAAAAGCCTCAAGACATGAAATACATTAAGAAACCTCAAACACACGCTGGAGGATCCATGTGCAATTATTACATAGCCCTGAGTGGAAATAATTTTCATGCTACATTTAAAATCAGCAATCCTGTGTCTTGCACCAGAATTACTTCTAATTCATTTTCCATTTTGCCCTCAAGATCTTTTTCGCTTAATTCTCTGCCCCATTCCCATCACACACACACACACACACACACACACACACACACACGCACACACAATCAGCTAAAATAAAGTTAGTACAATCCACCCACTCCTCAGGGGAAGAGGTTTCGTATAAAAACAAATGCAGTGACTCCCTGTTGAGTTCCATTCACACTTCTGAGTGTTTTCACATAAATATTGACCCAGTTAATTCTCACACAAAACTATGTGGAACATTATTATTCCTAGTCTGTGGAAGAGGAAACTGAGGCTCAGAGAGACTTTAGACTACTTTTTCCATCACCCATGGCAAATCCAGGGTTTAGATTTTTAGTTCTAAATACCTTTTTTTTTCTATTAAATCACAGTGGGTGCCCACTGGATGATACCTGTTGAGTTCCCTAGATATAGGCTAGCCTTATAATTTACCATGCAAAGTAGGACAATGTTTAGCAGGCATAAATTTGAACCAAGCAGGGAAAACTGAACTAGTTACCCTAAGATAGGAAAGGTTCAAAATGTAGTCAAGGGCTTCTATAATTTATTACACATAACCATGTACATAGGTCAGGTTGTCTCAACCTAAAAAACTCATACAAAATCATCAACCAAATGGAAGTCACTGAGTTATTTTTGTGTCCCTGTAAACAATCCTTAAAAGAACCTGTGTAGGAACAATTCAACCAGTGCAGCCACTCAAAATAATAATGCTTGAAAGGAAGCATTGGATTATCACCAAAGACAGAAAGTTTTAAAATTGACTTTTGATGATGTTCCAAAAAGAGGAGTAGGCTTCCATCAAGCAACAAAGGCCCATGTCTCATAAAGTTATAACTTAGTTACGATTTAAGTGCTGGCTGACCACACTGTCTCATGTCTATAATCCCAGCACTTTGTAAGGCCAAAGTGGGAGGATCGCTTGAACCCAGTAGTTTGAGACCAGTCTGAGCAACATGGCAAGATCCTGTCTCTTAAAAAAAAAAAGAGAGAGAGAGATTTAAGTGTTAACAAAGTTACCCTTCTGCACAAACAGCATGTAACCAGGTGCAACGTTTACATTTCCTTTCTTCCTTTCTCCATCACCCTCTTGCTAGAAGCATTGCGGACTCAAGCAAAAAGCAACTCATAACCACTGCTTGTTTTATTGGCTGGAGCTGAAGAAGCCTGAGCCAGTGGTTGAATTTCAAAGGAAAATTTGCATTTCTCTCTTCCTACCTGGAAGTCCTCCTCAGCACATCAGAGGGCCTGAAATCAGCTAGAATTTAAAATTAAGCCAAAACAATGCCTGCAAATATACAAGTTGTTGTGTCCCTCCCAACTGCTCCAACCAAGGCTGACTGGAGTATGAGTCTGTGCTCCCACAGAGGCAGCACTGGTAAGCTTTGAAGTGAGTGGACATCTCTTCAAGGTAACCCTTCGAGGCTTAATCTTCAAAGGGATACAGGATCCATCTGCTGCCCCCAGCCACAGCTTCTGAACCAAGTGGGCTTTGCTCTCTGGCAAAATAGCCAGAGAGTTCTTTTCAGGTTGAAACAGTCTCAGATGGCACTGTTTTGGAAGCAAATTAACTACTGCCCATGAGGTAGAAAAAGCTGGAACTGTGACAAGGGACAGCCAGAAGAGATAAAAGGAAGATGAGGAACCCAAAGTGCTAAGAGAAGGGGCAATTTCAAAGAAGTGTATTTTTATTACTGTTTAAAATTAGCAGAAGAGGCCAAGAGACATCTTAGAAAGGTCTTTTGCAAAATCAAAACCAATAGTTCCTGTGAAAGCTAGACTCTCTAGTATGCTTTCCTGGAGCTTAGAAAATGAATTGTGTTTAAATCTATGTGTATTGTAGCTCCGGAAGAGTAGCAGTCACTATCTCCTGAATAGCTAGTCTTAGCTCACTGAACACTGATAGGTTTGTTCTAATGAGTCCACTCATCGTGCCTATAATAGTGCACCTGAGGGGAGCAGCATCATGTGGTGGTCAAAGGCCTAGAGTCAGGACTTGGGGTCATGATTTCAAACCCCCTTTTCACTACTTGCTAGATGTGTGACTTTGGAAGTGTTACTTAATTGCTCTAGGTTTCAATTTCTCCCCCTTCAAAAGGTGGGAAGGAGTGATCATGGTGCTTAATTCACAGCAAAATTAAGTGAATCAATATAATCAATATATGTGAAATAACAGACAGTGCCCAGCAATTGGTATATGCTGTATAAATGTTGGTTATCATTTCTGGGTAATGGAAACACAATTGAATAAATTGTTCGTGTTTGTGGTTGTTTGCATTCCTGCTTGTTCTGTAATGAATGTGAGGCAGCTAACAAAAAATAAAAAGTTCAATAAGATAGCATAAGGGGCGGAGCTAAAATTCGGCTAGAATATTTATTGTTCGCATTTTTTCTCCATTGTGAATTAACCTCTCAAAAGGAACCAAGAGGAAATACAACAGCTAGATAGATACATGGGAAAGGTGAGTCCTCATATATTACATACTTTGTATTAGATGTTGTTCTATTCTTCATTGATTTTCAGGTTGATGTCTCATTGCTTCCTTGGAAGTCAACATTTTCCCTGGTTTTGTTCTCTTTTTTTTCTCATTACTGATCCTTACTGCTCATGCCAGAAATGCCTACTAGTGGTCAGGAACGCTGCTAAAGTGAAGACGGAGTGAGGAGGTAGAAGCTAAGAACAAAGGCAGACACAGACCCAAAGGGAGAGGAGAATCAGCAAGTTTATGGGACTTAAAATACTCCCTATCTAGCACAATAAATCTGTTATTTAAAGATATGTTCTTTAAATAACAGAACAGTTCTTTCTACCCTAAAATGCTCTGTGACTCTCAGGCTCTACAGAGAACTCCCAGCCTGGCCTCTGCTTCCAATTAATGCTGCCCATTAACATTTTCATGAGGTGATACATTTGTCTTCCGAATATGGTAATGATCTCAGAGTTCTTCCTTATCTTGGGAGAATTATTCACCAAAAGTGTCTGCTCCAGGAACCAATTAGAACAGCACTGTCTTAAATAATTTTACTGTGGTTTGAACATCAGGATTAATGTCAGCATAGGCCACGTTTATGTGACACAAACAAAGAATTTATTGATATTCTAGAACTAGATGGTTATAATAACAACTCATGTTTAGACTGGTGAAACTAGAAGAGACCTTTTAGAGATGGAATTCTGCTTCCTTATTTTGCAGCTTAGATAAAGTAATTTCTTCCAATTCATCCTATTCTGTTCTTATTAGAATGAGAGGAGAGACACAAAATTTATTTTTCATCAAAAGAGATTAAAGAAACACAATGCATGATGTCCTCGGTTTTTCAGTTTATCAGGGAGAGAGCATCTTTTGCTGTTAGAAGATGTGTTTCAGGGGCTGGGCATGTCAGGATGTTCACTCCAGCTCCTCTGTAGCGGGCCACCGGGGAGCCTCTGCTGATTCCTCTCCAGCTGTCCAGCTGCCATCTGTCTGTGTAGCCAGTGTTATTTCTCATGAGAATCAGTTATGATTAGAGAATAGTTGTCATTTGTCAAGGGGAAACCACATCACCAAGTTTATCATGCTGGAAAGCATAATTTTATTCAAAATTAGGCAGTAAACTCTCGCTGGAGATCCAGAAGTATAGAGATCCATACTTATGTGTGTGAGTTTTCTGACACCTATTTTTCCCACTTCTCAGAAACATGGTGACAAAAAAAGTGGCCTCTGAAAATAGAACACCTTGGTCATCAGCCTTGTGACCTTAGGCCAACCTCACTAAGCCCCAGTTTCCTAATATGTAAAACGGAGACACTAACACATGCCATATGGTTATTGTAAAATGTAAATGACATAAATCGAGTAAAGCATTAGTTCATAGAGGCACTAAATAAAGCAAAAGACAGATCTCAAGCCTGAGGAGTAGACAGACTTTCATTTAACACAACAAAGTAATACAAAAAAGATGTCATGCTGTCAGGAGATTAACCTTTGTAATGCATATAATTATGCTTTTCAGAGAGTCCATTCTGAGGACATACCTCTCAGGGGCTCCCTCTCCCTCCTCTCCTGTACTCTCATGGCATGACACTTTCACAGCCACCTCTTTACCCCACACACTGCATTCAGCAAAAGCACTGTGTGCAACAGAAAATGGCTGATCCCCGCCCCTCCCCACCACCCCATTTTGAGTCTGGACACAGGAAGTGGCAGAAATCTGAGGGATGGAGAGCAAAGGGATGAAAAGCACTGATGGCATAAGAAAGAAGGAGGGAAGGACATCTACAAATATGACATTCCCAGGAATCTGGAGTGCAACCTATGGAAAAGTTGAATAGATTAAGAAATTTATTTTGTTTCACTGGCCAAGTGATGGGTGAGGAGGGAAGGGAATGTATGTACTTTTCCCCATCCCCCATCTCCATTTCTAGCAAACACTTAGATTTCTCCAACGGGAAGTTAGGAAGGTAGAGATAAATAGGCATTATCATTTGGCAAGTACCATAATAATAACTGACTTGGACAAGAATTATCAAAGGTTGAGAAAACAAGTGGATGAAAGTTTGATAAGAAACAGTATATTCACACCATCTTCAAATATTAATTACCAAGAAGACAGTGCTAACTTTACAGCAGAAAAACACTTAAAGATGCCCCCATAATCTCGTTATCCTAGCTAACGTCACCAATAATGGGACAAACTGGCATCATGTGATGGACACAATATTTTGTGGTATTCCTGCCAAAAAGGCATAACCTGAAAGTAATAATGAGGAAACAGTCAAATACACACAAATGGAGAAGCATTTCACAAAACAACTGGCCAGACACTCTTTCAAATGTCAATGCCGTGAAAGACAAAAAATGGCTGAGTAATTATTCCACCTTTAAGCAGACTAAAAAGTATAATAAGTGATCCTGGATCAAAAAAAAAAGCCTATAAAAGACAACATTTGGACGTGATCTACTGTTGTCTGAATGTCTGAGTTCCCACAAAATGTATATGTTAAAATCCTAACCCCTAAGATGATGCTATTAGGAGTTGAAGCCTTTGAGGAGTTGATGAAGTCATGATGGCTCTGCCTTCATGAATGGAATTAGTGCCTTTTTTAAAGAGACCTCAGAGAGCTGCCTAGCCCCTTCCATAATGTAAAGGCACAGAGACAAGGCACCATCTATTAACCATGAAACTTGTTCCACCAGATGTGGAATCTGCCAGTACCTTGATCTTGGACTTTCCAAACTCCAGAACTGTAAGACATAAATTTCTGTTGTTTATAGGCTACCCACTCTATGATATTGCTATAGAAGCTCAAACAGACTAAGACACAATCTAAGTATGAACTGAATATTAGAGAATATTATTATTTAATGCAGAGTTTCCTGAATTTGAGCATTACATAGTGGTTATGTGAGAGAAAATCCTTGCTTTTAAGAGAGACACAGTATTTAAGAGATAGAAGTCATGATATCTGCAATTTTCTCTCAACTCATTTAGCAAAGCTAACAGTAATGATAATAGGGAGAAGAAGGAGAAGACTTGGCGGGGGAGGGGAGGCAGAGCAAGAAAAACAAAGCAAGGACTGTAAAACTTTAACATTGGTGAATTCAGGTAAAGGGCATATGGAAGTTAATTACATTACACTTGCAACTTTCTGACTTTCTATAAGTTTGAAGTTTTATCGGAATAAACATTTTGTTTTACCATTACATAATGGTAAAAGGATCAATGCAACAAGAAGCGCTAATGATCCTAAATATACACGCACCCAATACAGGAGCACCCAGACACATAAGACTTATAAAGAGACTTAGACTCCCACACAGTAATAGTGGGACACTTAAACATCAATATTAGACAGATCAACAAGAAAATTAACAAGAATATTCAGGACTTGAACTCAGATCCAGAACAAGTAAACTTAATAAACATTTATAGAACTCTCCACTTTAAATGCAGAAACTATACTCTCATCAGTACCACATCACACCTACTCACAGGTTTAAATGAAATATTGATTGGCTGCTTGTTTGTTATTTTCTTCCCTCATTTTTTTCCTGTCTCCACTATTAAACACAATTATTGGCATAAAAGAGGTTTTCAATGCCCATTTTTAGACTGCATTCTAGCCTGGGCAAGAAAGCAACACTCCCGTTCTCTCTCCCTCTTCTTCTTCCTCTTTCTTCCTCTCCTTCATTCTTTTTTTTTATTATTCTTTTTCTTTCTTTCTCTTTTTTTTCTTTTTTCTTTCTTTTTCTTTTTTCCTTTTAAAAAAAAGACTCCGTCTAAAATAATTTTTTTTTTTTTTGAGACGGAGTTTTGCTCTTGTTACCCAGGCTGGAGTGCAATGGCGCGATCTCGGCTCACCGCAACCTCCGCCTCCTGGGTTCAGGCAGTTCTCCTGCCTCAGCCTCCTGAGTAGCTGGGATTACAGGCACGCGCCACCATGCCCAGCTAATTTTTTGTATTTTTAGTAGAGACGGGGTTTCACCATGTTGACCAGGATGGTCTCAATCTCTTGACCTCGTGATCCACTCGCCTCAGCCTCCCAAAGTGCTGGGATTACAGGCTTGAGCCACCATGCCCGGCCTAAAAAAATTTTTCTTCTTCATACTTTTTGGAGTTTTTCAAGTTTTCTATCTTGGGTATATAGTAATTGTGTAAAAACTTAACTGTAATCATTATTAAAAAGAACAAAAGTATCATGATAATTTTAATGAACAACCCAATTGTATTTAAATTCATATTACCGGTATTTAAATGATGGAAACACTCATAAGCTTATCAAAGAATGTCATTCGTTTCCATAAAAAAAGTACAGCTCAATAAACATTTTGTAAAACCTTACAAAAAAAGAGAAACAGAGAAAGAGAGAGAGCATGCACCATGTATAAGACAAATAACTGGCTGATTATAAGATAAGTTTGTAAACTGAAAGCACCATCCCTTCCACGAGCAGCTCACTGACCTGGGTCACCACTTTTTGTTTGTTTGTTGTTTAGACGGATTCTCACTCTGTCACCCAGGCTAGAGTGCAGTGGCGTGATCTTGGCTCACTGCAACCTCCAGCTCCCGGGTTCAAGGGATTCTCCTGCCCCAGCCTCCTGAGTAGCTGGGACTATGGGTCATATTTCACTTGGAGGTGTTCCTCTAAGTTCCCACACTGTTGCAGCTTCCAGGATTGCAACCGCCAATCATTGTGCTTTCACTGCAAAATTACACTGCTGATTTTGTGTGGCCCTAATTCTTTCGGAATGCATTAAATTATTTTTAGGAGAACTCATGCTACCTACCAGTCATGAAAAATCGTTTACTGGTTAATTGAAAATGTTTGTAAAAAGAGCAAATTATTGTCAAAAATGTTGCATACATGGCTGAAATATTTCTTTTCCCTTGAATCCTTAAGTATTCTTTGAGTAGGCATTTGCCAGTTGGAGTTGTTTATTATTTTTCTTGCATTAAGCACACCCACCACCAATTATTTCCAGGTTTCATTTTCTTAAAGTTGAAAGCGTATTTTGTCTAGATATTTACATTATTTTCCATCATTTACAGATACCTTGCCCACTGATGTAATGTAACTGTCTAGTCACAAGAAAATTTATTGAATTTCTTCAGAGCATTTATTTTTCATAGAAATGACTCTTCTTTTATGTATCATCAGTTTATGTAATATTTAATTAATTCTGTAACACAGTTTTAAAGATAATAGAAAAAGAGATTTGGAAACAAACACAATTAGCTCTTGGTAAACATACAAGCATACAGCCAACCTAAGTTGCTAAAGAATAAGAACATAAGCCTGACTGGCCAACTGGCTGTAAGCATGCAGTGTGCCATGAGCTTCAGTCACTGTGTTTAGAGAAGAAATAGAAGAAAATCAGTTAATTCACAAGGAGTGGGTGTCAGAAGAGATTCTTCTACCTATTTACTTATTTTTAACCCGCAAAAAAGATTTGCTACGTTTCATGGGTAAAAATATCCCTTCCATGGGTGAAAACTGATTATCAATTCTCCATGAAATTTACGACTTCTCAGATAAACTAAAATTAAGAGTAGTGAGCTGATGGACATACAGCCATTGAGTGCTTACTGCAAGTCACACACGATGCTGGACACCAGGATAACAGGTTCCTACAGAGATTCACCGCAGTGGGTATAATTACCTGGTAGGATTCACTGCTGGGCTGCTGGGTCGCACTTCTCTGCCCCAGTCAAGTTCATAAGAAAATGTTGGTTTGGCCTAATAAGTAAGGAATTAATTTAAGGCTATTCTTTCTGTCTTGTGAGAGATTGGAAGAATGAAAACGAGAGAGTTTTTACCCTATGTCAAGTGATCACTTGCTGCATGTACAGCATGTTGTTTATGGTAGAGTCAATTGGTTATGACGCCTGAAACCAAGTGATAGATGGGACATGGCTGTAGCAGCAGCAGAAAAACAAGGAAAAATAGCCATTAACATATGGAGGCACATGTATGCGATTTTGTGTCTTATTTAAGCAAGTTTCTAAATTTGAGCTGATCCTTTTAATTAAACATAAAGCCAAGGCTTTTTAGTTTTCAGTTTTTAATCTGTGTCTTCAAATTACTATTAAAGACTATTCCTGCTTTTAGTAGAATTTTGCCTTCAAGTTGGGAAGTAACTCAGAAAATTTCTGAATATTTGGGTTAAAGAACATAGCTGTAGGTTCTGGTGTTGAGTTCTGCTTTGTCTACCTGCCTAATTGGTACTGCCCATCACTGCACTTGTGATCAATGGCCACTCCCCTCTTTTGTTGGTTCTCATCCCACAAGGCAGGCCCTTGCCTCCACATACACAGACCCTGATGCACATGAGGGTCCCTGCCAAAGGTGGCTTCGTCTTTCTTCTCCATAAATTAAACTCTCTAATTTGCTAAACAGCCAAATGAAGTTTCCTGAAATCTCAGTAACTTCCTGTCTTTACTCCGATTTCACGGATACCTACAGTGCTTTGAATACCCTTCAGCATTGGCCAAGATCAAACTCTTCTTTTATCAGTAAGAAAATCAAGATGAGGAGTGGTGAATGACACAGCCACTGTTACATCGTAGAACGGAAGCAAAATCCAAGATGTCTCCTCTCTCAGCTAAGCTCTCTTTCTACTGCACAACGATCCACCATTTTTTGGTACTTTAACACTGGTTCATGTAGCCTCTACAGTGCTATCCTGAATTTGCTTTCTGTGAGAATCAGTCTGATTCCAGCACGTAGAGCGTGCCCCCCAGTTAGCATGCAGGTTCCTTGAGGACAGGGACTGTTCCTTTCATGTCCACAGCTTGTACAGAGTGAGAGAACACTGACTGAAGGACAGGGGGATTTAATTAGCCAAATCTCCTATCAGACAGCATCAGATCTTCCCTCCCAGCCATCTCCCAGTATCCCAATAAACAGCCAGCATGTGTCTTCTGATTGCATTTGCAGGCCCCCCCGTGCTTTTGACTAACTTCTGTGTTTTTCAGCCTTTGCATTGCTGATGCATCCATTTTGTGCCCCCAAGTGGGATATACAACTGTAGGTAACAGGCAGTTAATAAGCTTAACAGGTAGGGACAGAGGCTCATTAATGGTTGCTCTGTGATTTGCGGCTGGTTCCCTCAGCACCTAAATCTTGAAATAAATATATTCAGAGACTCCGTTATCCCGGAAGAGGACATGGATCATTTTTCTTTCATTAACAATGGAGCCACTACGGCAACATTTTTATTTATATGCACATTTCCAAGCCTAAAAGCTTGTCCCTTTAAACCTGCTTGCACTAAATTTTGATCAGCCCTTGATGAAAGAAGACTTACGGATCGGAGACAACCTGGTAACCATCTGTGCCCAATGCATATTAAAGGAAATGTAAATTCACAAAAGACTCCCCAGCATATATCAGCTTCTCCACCCTGGGAAGACAGAGGATGATTAGAGAATCTGGGACCAAATCTCCCAGTTCAGGAGGGCCATGTTAATGAAGAAATTTGCTGAAGTACACAGCAGGAAGGTGCCTTCAACAAAAGAAATTTCTGGGTAATGGATAGGCCCAAGTTTCTTCTATATAGAGATCTATCTATCTATCTGATGTGGCATGCACTTTTAGGGGGTCTCTTCCCAACCATAAGATCATACATGCACACTTCACACACACACATGTGTGAGCATGTGCGTGCACACATGTGCATCTCTGAGCTCTGAACTTTAGTGCATGTGGGTCCAGGCAGCCATGTTAATTGTCTATGCGAACATTTTGTGAGCTCTCTATCCACCCTATGCCACCCCAGGACATAATCGTGGACATAGTCTTAGAGTTTTTCTAGACACCGGTATACTATTAAGGCACATACTATGATCATAAATCAAGCAATCGCATCCCCCCCTCAGAATCCTTTTAGCCATCTCTGACTTAATCTAATCAGATTTTTTTTTCCCTGTGAATTTGGAATTGGCACTGATAGGAACAGCTCCACTGTTTCCCTGAACTGAGAGTTTTGTAAAAATTGCCAGGTAAGAGGCATCTTCTGGCATGTGCTTGAAGAAATAGCAAAAGTTTGTATAATAAGAGGAAAATAAAGCAGATACGCAATGACAAGCAGAGAGCAAGAGCCTCAAAAATCAGAGAGAAACACATATAGAGACAGGGAGACAGAGACAGAGGAAGAAAGAGGAATTGTGTTACTTTCTGAAAATTTTAACGTGCTGGTCCCAAGCCTAGACATATGTTTTCCCCTTGTGTTTCAAGAGGTAGATAGCCTATTTTGTTAGTATCAGTCCTCCATTCTGCTTGAGTTCATGTGCAGTCAAAGAGCTTTGGGGACAATCCCTAGCCAGGTGAGGGCTGGGCCCATCAAGTCTTCAGGGACAGATTCCCAGCAAAGCCATGCAGCCGGCCTTCCTCACCACTAACCACAGAGGCTGGTTACAGTGTACCGCCAGCCTGTCCTTTTTCAGAACCAGGCCCTCCTGCTAGCTCTGGAAGAATCTTTTCAACATCTCTGTCCTTGCCAAAAACATTCAGAGTTGGAAAACAAAAGCATCAAGGACGCAGAAGAGAGAGCCCCAGGCAAAAGTGGGAGCAAAACCAGGGATTGCTGTGGACAAAGACAGCAAGGACAGGTCACTTCCGTGGGCTGTCACAACTGAAAGCCACAGGCTGGAGTGCCTGTGGTGGCTGGAACACAATGTCCTACCATAAGGAAAACGAGATGGGTAACTGCTTTCATTTCCACCACATTGAAGGTCTATTCTTTCCTTCAAAAATATTTAATACACTATTCCAATTGTATTAAAAATGCACTACCAGCCAAGTACAGTGGCTCACACCTGTACTCACAGCACTTTGGGAGGCCACGGCAGGCAGACCACTTGAGCTCAGGAGTTCAAGACCAGGCTGGGCAACACAGGAGACTCCATCTCTACTAAAAAAAAAAAAAAAAAAGAAAAAAAAGAAAGAAAGAAAAAGAAAGAAAGAAATAGCTGAGTATGGTAGCACACACCTGTAGTCCCTGCTACCCATGAGGCTGAGTCAGAAGGATTGCTTGAGCCCATGAGGTGGAGGCTGCAGTGAGCTGATTGCACCACTGTACTCTAGCCTGAGAGACAGAGCAAGACCTCATTAAAAAAAAAAAAAAAAAAATCAAGCAATATCCAACCTGGTCAAGTTCTGCCTCTTGTTAGCTCTCACACGTCCTAGATATCTGATCACAGGACAGAAATCAGTACAGAAAGTATTTCACACCCTACCCCACCCCCAAACAAAGCCAAAGCATGTCTGTCCACATCTTGCTCCGTGGCACTGAGTCATTCTTCCACATCTTTCTTCCACTGTGCTCCCTGGACAAGCACCCTCATGCATTATTTAGACTGCCTGGGCCAGAGGGAGTAATTTAGCACCACACAGGATACCTTATCCTTGGAGTGCTAAATAGAAGTTAAGACTCGTGACTCTTTTCAGCTCTAATCACAGGCTAATTTCTCTGATAAAGCCACTTCAGATTTCTATTCAGCCCAGACCCTTGGCATCAGGCCTTGGAGCTATTCTGGGCCAGGCTGCTGGGCATACCCTGTGATCTGAGCTCAAGCAGTCACCACATCCCTCCCCCATCAAACCTTTTAACCTGCTTTGTTTTGATTATTTTAAAATCCTGCCAAACCTATTAGGGCTAATGCTCCGCTGAAAGCAGCCACGACCTCCCGTCAGCAATTGGCACTGCAGGGACATCCGTGACAAGGAGGGAGCTCACGGTCCTCTCTGAAACAGGTTAACACCCTCTGCTTGCAAAGAGGGAGGGAGCAACTGTAGAAAGGGCACCTGCCACCTAACCCTCAGAAGTCAAAGGCTCCCCTCCCCCTGCAGCTCAGGCCTCAGCTCTTTGAAGGATATGAGCAGCTGCAGAAGCAATGGTGGCCTCAAAAAGTCCCACCAGCAGCCCTCAGAGTTTGTCATCAAAACAAAAGTGCACCTGTGTTTTGGCAAGCTTCAAAGGGGTTATGAGTTGTGAGCAAATGCAATGTGGTTGAGCAAGAAGTGCTTCGTGCCTGTGACTGCACAGACACACCACAGCATCTGGCACCAAGGCTGCTCGGTGACCTTGAGGAATCACTCTGTGGACCTTCAGCATAGGAGATATTCACAGCTGATCACATTCACCCCTGAGCTTCAGGACCTGAGTTAACAGTTAAAGACCCACCCAGCCTGCCCTTCCACACCTCAGGTTTGTACTACTTTCTTTAGCATCTAATAAACAGTTCCTGTCCTTCCCCTTTGGTCTTGGCTCCTAGAATGCCCTTCCATCTCCGTACTCAAATCTAGCACATTCTCTAAGACTCAGCTTAAGTTACTTTTTCTTGAAGGCTTTTTTGGCTCCCACAGCCCCCAAGGATCCTCCTACTATCCCATCAGACAGTTGCACACAATTATGCAGTCATTTTAGATTCTTTTGTATTGTTCTCAATGATTCTGTCTGTATTAATATTGCATCCTTCAATATCCTACACTCCTCAAGAATAGGGTTCAAATCATTTTAGCACACTCCTGGATTTTGTGTAAGATTAGAAAGAAAAAAATAATCAAATGGTGACATCCCAGGGCTTGATTATCCAGCCACCCTTCCTCAGCAGTCACACTCTGGGTCAGGAGAACACAGTAGTCTGTAATTTCCAAAGGTCAGAAAAAGGTGATCGCTGTCAGCCAGTAAAAGTCAGGTGAGCCAAGTCCATCTGGGTGTCCCTGCTGTCTATTTCTATGTAAACCACTGCTTACAGGGCAGTCATGATGCCAATAGTGGGGTCTTTCAATCCATAACTGTGGCGTCTTTTCTTCAGCCCAAAAATGTGTAGCAGCTCCTGATTCCTCCCTTAGTAGCCAAAGGCCTAATCTAACCCCAACCACCTGCAAGAGATAATGACGGTGAACCTGCTGCAGCTTCAGGGATGAGCCATGGGAGGCTGTAATCACCAGAAATGACCACAAGGCCTCTGCCTTTTTGCTTCACTGTGGGTATCCTTGGAGGCAAGGACTGGTTGAGAGAGGAGATGAGGAAAGTAGAAATGAGGCTTTGCAATGAAACTCTGAATAAAGCCAGCTCTGTGGGCCCTTGCAGGTAAAAACCCTAAATGACAGCAAGGTAGCAATCCCCATCCCCAGCATTACTCTCCCTGTCCATGCAGGCACCACCTTCCACATGTCCCAGGAGCCCAGGGGCTTTTGGGGACCTCGCTCACTCTCAGTGGTAGAGGGATAAGAGAAAGAGAGGAAATCCATTCAAAGCCAGGACCTAGCAGAGTCCAAAGAAGAAGATATTTAAAAATAAATAAAAAGGTCAATTCACTTTACAAAAAAAGACATAGAGGTGGCCAACTAGCATATGAAAAAGCATTCAACATCACCAATCATTAGAAAAATGCAAATCAGAACCACAATCAGATACCATCTGATTGAATGCAAAGAAGAACAACAACAGACACTGGGGTCTACTTGAGGGTGGAGGGTGGGAGGAGGGAGAGGATCAAAAAACTACCTATTGGGTACTATGCTTATTACCTGGATGATGAAATAATCTGTACACCAAACCTCTGTGACATGCAATTTACCTATATAACAAATTTGCACCTATACCTCTGAACCTAAAATAAAAGTTTTATTTAACAGGTCAATTTAGAAGGAGCTAGAGACTTGGTCACTGGGTAATTTCATTGCACAGGATCCATCATAGACAACAGACATTTGGGCTCAAACGTTTCTAGATTGGGGCATGGGGTGAGGGAAATATGGTATCTTTTGTCCCAAGGAGGAGAAGCAAATTCCCAAATTCTTTATAGTAGTATGAAAATTAATTAGTCCATGTTCATACTACTATAAAGAACTACTCCAGACTGGACAATTTACAAAGGAAAGGGTTTAATTGACTCACAGTTCAGCATGGCTGGGGAGGCCTCGGGAACCTTAACAATCATGGTGGAAGGTGAAGGAGAAGCGAGCACCTTCTTCACAAGGCAGCAGCAAGGAGAAGTGCTGAGCCAAGAGGGAGGGGCCCTTACAAAACAATCAGATCTCATGAGAGCTCACTTACTATTATGAGAACAGCCATCATTCAATTACCTCCACCTGGTCTCTCTCTTGACAAGTGGGTATCATGAGAGGATGATGGGGATTACGATTCAAGATGAGATTTAGGTGAGGACAGAAAGCCTAACCATATCACAGGGGCAGTACTGTTAGGAAGAGAAATAGAAGCATTAAAAAACAAGAAATAGAAGAAATGCAATCAAGAAATGTATCGGGGCCGGGCGCGGTGGCTCAAGCCTGTAATCCCAGCACTTTGGGAGGCCGAGGCGGGTGGATCACAAGGTCGAGAGATCGAGACCATCCTGGTCAACATGGTGAAACCCCGTCTCTACTAAAAATACAAAAAAATAGCTGGGCATGGTGGTGCGTGCCTGTAATCCCAGCTACTCAGGATGCTGGGGCAGGAGAATTGCTTGAACCCAGGAGGCGGAGGTTGCGGTGAGCCGAGATCGTGCCATTGCACTCCAGCCTGGGTAACAAGAGCGAAACTCCGTCTAAAAAAAAAAAAAAAGAAAAAAAAAGAAATGTATCTAGGACTTGAAATAGCATCTTTGCATGTGCCTTTGACGGGGCTATGTTTGCTCTAATCCTAGACACAGCAGTGTTTAACTGGGGCTTTCTTTTCCCTGGAGATGCCCTGTTCTCTTCTCACAATTTTCTTCACATCCCACACTTCAGGACTCTGTCCACTGCTCAGTTTCTCACCACTCACACACCAGCCCAACAGCCTCATGGCTGTCAGGAGAATTGCCTGTTATCAGGCTTATGTGAGATTAAATTTAGTCATTATCTTAGAAGAGAATTATCTCATGTTGACAAAATCCCTCAGAGTTCACTGTAGAGAACTTTAATTTCCACATTCAAATGAGACTTGAATTGGATCAGGCATCAATTAAATACTGTGCATTCCATAGTGACCTAACCGGAAGAAAAGTCGGTGCTTGTGCTATGCTTGTTCAGCGTGAAGGGTTTCGTTTCCTTCTTCAACCATCATTTGAGGTTACAGGTCAGACTCAGAAATAATGGGCCATACGTTTACAATAATACATGGGGGTTGTGATTGCTGCTTTAAAAAGAGCCATAGCATTCTAAATTATAGGCTCATTTTCCTGGGTCAGCTTTGCCTCAATGAGGACAGCACCATGTGGCACTTAAGAGCAAAGCTTTGGGACCAGAAAGGCCTGTGTTAAATATTACTTCATCACGTTTAGCCATGTCAGACTGAGGAATTTCACTAACCTCTCCAAGCTCAGTTTCATAATCTATAATGCAGGAAATAATAAGATCGTGTATATGGAAAGCATAGCACAGTGCCTGCTATAGGACAAGCACTCAGTAAATGGCCACTGCCACTCATCGGTACCTCTCTTAGATTAGAGAGATTTCCCACAGTAAGTAATTTATTTATTTAATTAGCAAATATTTGTTAAGCATGTACTAAGCCATTGGGGAAGATAATGGAGTTAGAGAAATTATACTATGTGCTCTCTGCCCTCAAAGAACTTATAGTTTTGGAGTGAGACACATTTTTTATCAAGCTCATGAGACTATGTACATAAAGTGTCTTGAGAGTATTGGAGAAGGAGCATCCAAACTGAAGATATCAAGGAAGACATTGTAGAAAAGATAGTTCATGAGCTGAGATTTCAATGATATGCATCTATTAGGACTCAAGTGCAGGGAAACCACTCTAGTGGAGGACATAGCATGTACCGAGTCTCAGAGGCATGAGAAAGTACAGTTCATTCACATAATCCCAAACTGGCCTCTCATACATGGTGAGGGAAGGTGAAAAATAAAGGTGAAGAGCTGGATAAGAAAAGGCCATTGTAAGCTCCCTGAAAGGAGTGAAAGAGTTTATCAGTTTTGCATATTGAGGATAAGGTCCAGCTCATATACATGGGTACCCAACACAGAGACCCGCACATAGCAGACGCTCAGTAAATGTTAGTTGAAAAACAAATTAATAAATGAATGGAGCATCTCAGTATTACTATCTCACTTTCAGGAA
The DNA here is from genome assembly GCF_048565385.1 of Saimiri boliviensis. Classification (NCBI taxonomy): domain Eukaryota; kingdom Metazoa; phylum Chordata; class Mammalia; order Primates; family Cebidae; genus Saimiri; species Saimiri boliviensis. The sequence continues at coordinate 200,293,868 of NC_133449.1, forward strand.
TCAGATCAAATTTGTAGGAAGCGATTCCAGAGGCAGAACTGGATGTTCCCAAATAAATGTGGAACACAGCCTTCTGTATCTTCCACAGGGAAATCCCCAAGACAATTTCAATCATCTTACACTTGTGGGACCATAGAACATACCTGAACACACTTTTCCAGATCTGTGACCATGATAGGATTAGTTTATACTCACGTGGGATTGGCCGTTTTTGAGCATCCTCACTTTTGCCCCCAAAGCAAATACTTACTACAGGGTTTGAGTATGAAACAGTATCTATGGTGGGAACAACTCAAGTGCCTTCAAAACAAAAGATTTAAACACATGGTTCAGGAATTCAGAAAAGTCAGAGCCAGTCTTCAATCCGCAAGCACATCTGATGTAGGAGCAAAGGAAGGGCTGGGCTGGCGGGGTGGGGAATGGAGGAGACCCATGCGAAAGAAGAAAGAGGCTTTCTGCCAGGCTCCTCTAGTCAAGGAGAACCAGAATGAACCATGGTGCCTCCCTCGTCTCCTAAGTGCTGCATTTCTTTATCCAGCATTTTGCTCTGTATTCACTATGCACTTCAATACGGCCAGAAGTGTTATTTAAGCTTATATTCTGTACTTTGCTTATTGTTGGCACTTAAATGAATATTGAATAGTGATGAAAATTGTGTGTCTAAGCACCATCCAGCGGACGGATGAAGGGAAACCCTGCATGCCACACCAAAAGCGCCTTACGAGGCCCGGTTTTCAGGATTCAGCTTCACATAGTGCCTGGCTGTTCAATATTACACAGTAAAACTGTAAATCAGAAGGCATGAACAATGTGTTTTCCAAATTTATTGGTTTTGGTAGGCACTGAAAAATACCTTTAGGATCTAGATATCAGGTGGGGTAAAGCTGACTGTTTCAGAGGTCAAAAGAGTGTAACCTTACTAACCACAAGAGGAAGTGAACAAGAATGCTTTGCTCAGTAGAGTGTTCCATAAAGGGTTTGTCAAAATCTCTCCCACAGAGAGAGCAATTTGCATGCTATTTCCCTTGGTTTTATTCGTGTTGTCTCAAAGGTCTACTGTGAAGAAGATTCTAAACAGAATCAACCCTGGAGAGAAAAGTAGCAACTTTGGTACTCAATTTTTTTACATCATATATACCCCTTTTTTCCCCCTCTGACTCTCGGCGTTTGTTAGAAGCGGGGAGCAGCAGGCAGAATTGTGCTTTGAAAGCTCAAGAGGCTTCTGTTGTTCACATTCAAGAGTGAGGTCTAGATCTCCCAGCTGAACAGAGCTCCCTGCCTATGCCACATTAAAACAATCAGGATGCTTTTCTCTGTGGAATGATCATTTTTACCAGTGAGATTCCTTTTTCCTCCAAAAGGTCTGCCTGGCAAGATTAGCACACATGTGTGAACTCATATTCTCACGTGGTGGTCGAAACCATGCTTGTTCACACTGCCACATGTGTACCTATGCAACAATCTTGCCTGTTCTTCACATGTACCCCAAAACCTAAAATACAATTAAAAAAAAAAAAAAACATGCTTGTTAGTTAGACGCCATCATGGTTTGGGTGAATGGTTACAATCACTTTCCATTTGTCTCATTAGCAACTTCACTCTTGGAGTCAAGCTTCCAGTTGCCCAGGAAGGATGATCTAGAAAAAGTCAAAAAGGCCCTTCTACCCTTGTCCAAAGACATCTGCACCATCCAGGAGCTCCGGGACCAGAAATGTTGTCATTTTCAATGTGTTTGTCGTCGTTATTTTGTAGAGTATCACAACCCTTTCAAAGAGTTCTGTGTTTCATACACAGCAAACATACACTAAGAATCTTCCACGCACAAACATTGTGGGAGATAGTGGAATACAATAGCCTGTACCATACAGGGTTTTCTTGGAAGATGGGTACGTATCATTAACAACAATCTACGGAAAAAAAGTAAAAGTATCTTAAGAGTGTTTCAGATAAAATGCTATGAGAATTCAAGAGGGGAAGTTATCGATCACGTCTGGCATTTGAGCTGTGCTTTAAAGTGTAGGTATAATTTGGACGTATCTGGAAAGTATTTCAGAGGCATTGTAATTTGTAAGCTTTCTATTTTTACAGTAAATATTCTCAAACAAATCGGTGATTTTTTTTTCAGATGAATTTTCACTGTGGCAAGAGTGGCCTGGGGTGAGCACGTATTTCAAAGAAGAGGATGCTAGACAGTGGGAAAGCACATGCCGGACCCATAAACTTTCTGGATTCACATTTTCACTTACAACAGGCAAAATGTTGACTACCTCAGATATAAGTGATAGAAATGGAAGCTTTTCAGTGACTTTTTTGGGAGATAAGACCAATGGAGATAAGTTCAAACTCCTGCCCGAAAGCAGAAGGGGGCCCAAAGTTCTATCTATGGCCGAGTATTGGAGGCTGAGGGAGGGTTGCTCTGCAGGCTGGAAGTATAGGTACAGAGGTAGCACCTGAGTGCAGAGACTGGATAGGAAAACAGGCTAGCCTGCTAGAGTTGTCAATCTAAAGACAGCACAGTGAGGCCACAATGAATCTAGAGCATGAGATCAAGTCCAGCAGTTCCCTGAGGTACTAACGCTGACCACAGGGACTCATAATATTGTATACAATGGACAAGCCCTGCAGAGAGCCGTGCGTCATGAGAGTTGCAGTTTCAGTCACGTCATGTAATGATAGACCCTTCGGCAAGCCTGCAAAATAAGACAGGAGACTCCTGAGGAAAGGCGTGCTGCCTGGATCAGGCACGCTAGGCTGACTATGGAGATTCTGAGGTTTGCCAAGTACCACCACAGTATGAAGCTGTTTCCCTTCAACTCAATGGAGTCACGCCAGTAGGAAAGGTTTGTTTGGTAGCATCATGGAAGCAGGTTGTTCAAAGAAGTATTTACGAGGAGGTGAAGGTGAAATACCTAAATGCTCCTCTGAGGCCTAAAATCAGAGCAGAGGGAAGTGCTGCTGGCATTGCCGAAGGAATTTTAACCAGTGCGGGGCAATGAGAGAGACTGAAAAGTGTAGCTGGCTCTGTCCTGTACCTGGAACAATCTGTCGGTCCAGAATCTACGCTTTCTTAGTGACACGAGGTAATACAGTTCGTCCATCATATTATCTAAGAACTCTTGCGGGGATGGCGCTGAATCTTACTTAGGTCATTGGTACGAGTACTTTTGAAGTGAACAAATTGGTATTAAACTGCTTTGCTGCCCCATTTAGAGAAATGCACAGGATTCTGAGTGGAAGCTTCACTCAGCAGGAGCATGACTCCTTTGAATGTAACTGAGCCTTTCTTTCTTTCTTTTTTGATGGTGTTTTCAACCTATGGATAAAAAAGAAAAAATTCCCCACAAAGGTCACTGTTCCATTAAATAGACCAGCATCTCCCAGCCAACTCTGAACTCGGTCTACCCGTGGCCACAATGTCCAGATGCTAGGCTCCATCAGTGTAATCTGGAGACATAGGCATCCATGCAATTCTTCCCCTTGTTCATAATGATATTTTGAAATACAATCTGCTATTTAAAACAGCTGTTGTTGATTTACTTGAGACACATGCTGATTTTACGTCAAACAGAATGTCATGTGAACTTCTCCAAGGAGTCCTAGGGAAAAAAAAAAGAAGAGCATAGCAGATAAGAACAGCATTTGTAAATGTTTGCCTATGTTAGAAATCCACAGTATAACGTTTTTCAGACACTCTCGGAAATAACATACCTATGTAACTGACTTTATACTTTTTATTCCGTCTTCCAATCTCCTATGCTGATATGAGCAAGGAGAAAAAAAGAAAAAAATTCCCTACTGACAGTGAAATGCTTGTTACACTGATGAAACCTTTGATAAATAGTAAAAAATATATATTTTCAAGGAGTACCTTACCTCTTCAAGTCTTCTCTTTCTGTTTCATCTTCCTTTTCTCCCCTAACCTCAACTAATTTCCATCATCATTATCTTCCCTGAAATTAATGAAAATCCATCTGGTTTACAAAAGATTTCTTGTGTACTTGATTTGTTGAAGATCAACAACACATTAGACTGTCAGCACTTGAAAGGCATAACATGGGAATGAGGGCTTCCTTTTTAGCTCCCTATCTCTAGCAGCTGAGCACAGAGCTTGGCATGTATGAACATTTAACAAATTCCAAAATAATTAAGTTGAATAAATAGTATGGTTAGCACCCCAGAAAGGATGAGCTGAGGACTCCCTGAGTAGAATTTAGCCTCTCCTTTCACACTGTCCCCTCTCTCCTGCAGATGGCTATTTGTGTCCATGGTCTAGCTCTGTGATCACCTCCCTCACCTTGCCAGTCACCATCAGTAGCCCCCCACCTTCCAGCACTGGGCCTCTCTGTTTGGCCTCAAGGTGTTGTATCAGTCTGTGCACTTGAGTCTCAGTACTGCTTTCTTCAATGTACTGGAGCCAACTCTTACCCCGGCTCTTTTGCCAGCTCACTTCCATTCTCAGCCTAATTGCTTCAATCCCTAGTCCCCATACTGACACATCCGTGTTTCAGGAAAGTGCATTACGAAAGCACCCAGATTTTTAGTTGATTTGTTTGTTTCAGTTTTGCCCAAAAAGCCCATTCTAAAACACATCCAAGTGGTCAGTTTCTCTTGTGGTGAATCCTTGTGATTTATTGACATATCTAGGACTCCTTAGGGAGAAAAAAAACCACAGGAGTGGCTGGGCGCGGTGACTCGTGCCTGTAATCCCAGCACTTTGGGAGGCTGAGGTGGGCGGATCACGAGGTCAAGAGATTGAGACCATCCTGGTTGACATGGTGAAACCCTGTCTCTACTAAAAATACAAAAATTAGCAGGGCGTGTTGGCACGTGCCTGTAGTCCCAGCTACTTGGAAGGCTGAGGCAGGAGAATCGCTTGAACCCGGGAGGTGGAGGTTGCGGTGAGCCCAGATCACACCATCGCACTCCAGCCTGAGTGAAACTCTGTTTAAAAAAAAAAAATAACAAAAAAATGCAGGCGTTATAAAGAATCAGCAGCTGCACAAACACTGTTACTAAACATCCCTATGAGAATAAACAATCGTGCAGTGGAGTTAGCCAACAGAGCAGGCATTTTCTGATTCCATAAGGAAGACCTCATCTCCTCATGCATTAAAAGTTAAACATGACAAGGAGATTGTCAAAGAAATTTAGATGATGTGGTGAATTAATAAGAATTATTAAAGCTACTATGAAGCAGCTACTATACACTAGTCGTATTTCAGACACTGAGGATGCAACGGTAAACTTTACTTTCAGAGAACTTACCTTTACTTGGAAAGACAGAGTAAAAACAACACAAAAAAGCAAGTAAAACAAAAAATAAATGATGTAACTTCACACACTCATAAATGCTCTAAAGTAAAAATAATCAAGTGGAGAGATTGTGGCGACACAGCAGGGCAAGGACTATTTTAGGTCAGATGGTCAGGGAAGGACTCTTCAGACAAACGCCTTCAAAATCTGGAAGAGAAACTTCAGGCAGAGGAAACAGGAATTGCAAAGAGCCTGAGGAGGAAATAAGCCTGGCATGTTTAAGGAAACCAAGAAAGCTCAGGTGACCAGAACAGGATGTGTAATGGGAACAAAAATAGAAAATAAAATTAAATCGGATATGAGATATATTGGCTTTTATAAAGAATTTGAGTTGAAGTATTTTGAATGAGAAGCGAAAGAATCTCACTTAGATTTTAAAAGATCATTGAGTGTGATGTCTGGAGACTGGATTTGGGGCAGTCTAGAGTGATAGCTAAATCCATTACAAGACTCTCACCATAGTCCAAATGACAAATGATGGTGACTTAATAGAATGATATGATCGGATATTAATGACTTAATAGAATGATAGAGTGATAGAATAGTAGTCATGAAAATGGTAAAGAATAGCTGAATATGGGGTATAATTTGAAGAATGGACAGGATTTGCTGATGGGTAGGATTTAGAATATGAAGGAAGAAGAAGATTCAAAGTTGACTCCTGGAACTCTGGCCTGACTAACTGAATAGATGTACTGAACATGCTGAGCTTGAGAAATTTATTAGACACTGGCAATGCCGCAGAGGCACCTTGGTGGGAGTTTGGAGTTCAAAAGACAGATTGAGACTGAAGATAATATGTTCAGCCATGATACTGGATGGAGTCACTTAACAATACAGAGAAGACACAAATCTGGGAAATGAGCCCTCAAAAACTCCAAAACGGTGGTCAGAAAAAGGACAAGGAACCCATAGAGAAGCCTGAGAAGTAGTTGAGAAGACAGAATGAGTCTGAGAAAACTGTCATGGCTTGGAGGTCAAGTGAAGAGTGTTTCAAGAAGTAAAAAAAAATATGTCAAATGATGCAGAGAGTTCACGAAGAATTCACTAGATTCAGCAATGTGGAAGTCACTGGTAACTTTACCAGAACAGGTTCAAAGGAGTGGTGAGGACAAAGCCTGATGAAGTGAGTGAAAAACAGATTGGAAGAAAAGCAGACAGAAGCAGGGCATAGAAAACTCCATTGGAGTGTTTCATCGTGAAGGGAGCAGTGCCAGTGGGCAGTAGTTGGAGGAAGACACACAACTTGGAATTAAAGTTCTTTTGTTTTTGTTCTTTTGACATGAGAAATATTAGGAGATTTTGCATACCCATGGGAATGATCCAGTTGATGAGGAAAATTAATGACACAGAACAGAAGATACATTTCTGGAGTGAAGTAAGTTAAATGAGATGAGTTGCAGTTACTAAGTGAATAGAGAAATTGGCTTTTGATAGGACAACTTGTTCTAATCTAAATGCTTTTCTTTCAGAAGAAAATATACTAATTGCTTCCTTTTTCCCCCCTCTATTAATAAATACAACCTATTAATAAATACAGCTAAAAGAGTTAGGTTATCATCTTTCCACATACCAGAAAACTAAAACAATGTGGTCAAGGGACTTGTCCAAAGTCACACACAGCCAGGCCTCATTCCCTGAGCTTCTGATGCCTTATCCACGGTTCTTTCTGCCTTTCCTCACAACACGTGTGTCAGAGGAAGGCAGTGGAAATGCTACTCTTGAGGCTGATTCAAAGCCACGGGTTTAGAATCTCATGGAAATTAAGTAAGGCAAACTTTTGACAAATTCATTCAAGATAAGTGTTTTCAACTTCAATCTGCACCTGTCTTTTCCCCAATCAGCCTAGATCAGAGATTCATAGCTGACAGATGGTCTTTATGACTTATCAAGGGAGCACTCCTATCCCTTCTATTCTGCCAATCCTTCCAGATGCATTTTTTCTCAAATGGAAGTCTTACCAAGGATATAGTTTATTCTGCTCCCAAATAGCCAAGGGACAGGCTAGAAACAGGCAGCAGAGGGAAGATGGTCTGGAATTATCTGCTGGGCCTCATTCTCTAATGCATAATTAATAGCTGACAATTGCTCTAGGTTGGGCACAGTCCTGTAAAGGTCAGATCAAGGCATAGTTTACAGTACTTAAATCTGGGCATTTACAATTTTTCTCCCCTTAATATAAATTAGGAAGTTGGAAGCTCTCTCTCTCAGACAGATTTTTCTCGTTTTTTTTCTTTTTAACAACTCCACCACCACCTAACTTACCCTTTAAAAATATGCTCAGATTCTTCCAAGGATAAGTGAGAGACAAGAGGATATGAATCCAAAAGGTGGTTTCTGCTGTTTTACCACATCTACTCGAAATCCACAGCTGGCACTGCCTCCTAGAGATTATCAGAATGACTGATGGGTCACACAGCTCCCAGTCTTAAATGTGCTCGGGAAAATGTTCAGGGATTTCACCACAACTCTTCAACAACAAGAATGAGAGGTGTGAGAGCTCCCAGCTATCAGCTAGTTAATCTCTTGCCAGGTCTGGATTTTTCCCTTCTGGATAAGATTCTAGCAGATGCTTTAGCTCGTCTTGTTTTAAATATCTTAAATGATGGCACTCCCTCCGCTTTCCAAGGGTAAGGCTTTTCACAGTCCAGTGGATCTTATCAGCAGTCTGTGTTTTCCAGAAAGTTGCCTGAAATTCATCTTTTGTTAATTTCTTAGCATAACTCATGTTTATTCACTTTGGCAACTCACCTGCAAGCAGCCTCTCTCCCTCAATGGCAATTAAGCAACTAAGTCTGCAAGTGAGAGATCATCAGCCAATCTCTTCCCTCTCTTTGTTTTTCTCGCTGGTTAAATCCAGCATGCCAAGAAGTTCTGTGCACTGAACACCCAGTGGTTTTCTGTTCATTTTACTCTGTCTCTTCAATTATCACCTCATCACTCTCAGCCAGCGCCTACACTGTTCCTATCTTCCAGGCTTGGCAGGGGTCTCAAGCATCAACACAATGCAGTCATTGCACTGATTCCCTTCCTGGCCCTGACCCTGCAAGGATTCGTAACAAATTCTGTCTCGTCACAGATTGCAGCATAAAGACAGTTAATGGAAGAAACACACTGCAGCAAAGGTCAAGGTAGAAGACTCCACCCGATACCAAGTGGCTCCACGTTTTCTGCTGTGATGGTATCTGGTCCATTCTCATGCCGGCATCTCTCTACTCATCAAACACTCTCTACTTTTCTTCTAGCCCATTCTTCTCACTCTAGACATTACATTCGGGCCCCTTAGCTCACTTCCAAATTTTCTCACAACCTACTTCTCACTTCTCTTTCTTTTTTTTTTTTTTTTAATTTTATTTTTTTTAATTGCATTTTAGGTTTTGGGTACATGTGATGAACATGCAAGATTGTTGCATAGGTACACACATGGCAGTGTGGTTTGCTGCCTTCCGTCCCCTCACCTGTATCTGTCATTTCTCCCCATGCTATCTCTTCCCACCTCCCCACCCCCCCACCCCTCCCCTATATCCCCCCAACGGACCCCAGTGTGTAGTGCTCCCCTCCCTGTGTCCATGTGTTCAACACCCGCCTATGAGTGAGAATATACGGTGTTTGATTTTCTGCTCTTGTGTCAGTTTGTTGAGAATGATGGTTTCCAGGTTCATCCATGTCCCTACAAAGGACGTGAACTCATCGTTTTTGATGGCTGCGTAATATTCCATGGTGTATATGTACCACATTTTCCCTATCCAGTCTATCATCGTTGGGCATTTGGGTTGGTTCCAGGTCTTTGCTATTGTAAACAGTGCTGCAATGAACATTCGTGTGCATGTGCCCTTGTAGTAGAATGATTTATAATCCTTTGGATATATACCCAGTACTTCTCTTTCTACCTCACAGCTCTCATTTGAAACTTGCTGCATATTTTCCCTGCTGAATATGTTAATCACATTCATCTTTTCCTCCTCTGCTGTAGACAACCCTGTGGGCTATACAAGTCATATGATTTCTTTCACTTTTTCACATATTGGAAAATTACGACAACACAGTCAAGTGATTTGTCTCAAGTCACACAGCTAATATCAGGATTGGAGCCAGCACGATACCCTGAGCCCTATCCATGGTTCCTCCTGATTTTCCACACAACGTGTGTGTCAGAGACACGCAGTGGAAACAGGCTTTGCTATGACTCCTCGATTTTTCTAGGAAGGTACTACATGCCTAAATATACTTACTTTACATGCTGTAAAGAATCAACTTTCTAACTTTCCTTTTTACAAGAATTGTGTCTTGGATGTTATTTTAAATGATTAAAAACAAAAGGCCAAGTATAGTCAACAATAATTTATTGTACTTTAAAAAATAATAGAAGAGTGTAATTGGAATGTTTGTTACACAAAGCAATGATAAATGCTTGAGGTGACGGATGCTCCATTTACCCTGATGTGATTATGACACATTGTATTCCTGTATGAAAATATCTCATGTACCTCATAAATAATACATCTACTATGTACCCATAAAATTTAATTTTTTTTAATTTTAATTTTTTTAAATTATACTTTAATTTCTGGGATATATGTGCAGAATGTGCAGGTTTGTTACCTAGGTATACATGTGCCATGGTGGTTTGCTGCACCCATCAACCTGTCATCTACACTAGGTATTTTTCCTAATGCTATCCCTCCCCTATCCTCTACTCCTCAGCAGGCCCAAGTGTGTGATGTTCCCCTCCCTGGGTCCATGTGTTCTCATTGTTCAACTCCCACTTATGAGTGAGAACATGCAGTGTTTGGTTTTCTGTTTCTGTGTCAGTTTGCTGAGAGTGATGGTTTCCAGCTTCATCTATGTTCCTGCAAAGGACATGAATTCATCCTTTTTTTTTTTTTTTTTTGAGATGGAGTTTCACTCTTGTTACCCAGGCTGGAGTGCAATGGCGCGATCTCGGCTCACCGCAACCTCCGCCTCCTGGGTTCAGGCAATTCTCCTGCCTCAGCCTCCTGAGTAGCTGGGACTACAGGCACGCGCCACCATGCCCAGCTAATGTTTTGTATTTTTAGTAGAGACAGTGTTTCACCATGTTGAGCAGGATGGTCTCGATCTCTTGACCTCGTGATCCACCCACCTCAGCCTCCCAAAGGGCTGGGATTACAGGCTTGAGCCACCGCGCCCGGCCTGAATTCATCCTTTTTTATGGCTGCATAGTATTCCATGGTATATATGTACCACATTTTCTTTATCCAGTCTATCACTGATGGGCATTTGGGTTGGCTCCAAGTGTTTGCTATTGTGAATAGTGCTGCAATAAACATATGTGTGCACATGTCATTAAAATAGAATGATTTATAATCCTTTGGTTATATACTCATTAATGGGATTGCTGGGTCAAAGGGTATTTCTGGTTCTAGATCTTTAAGGAATCGCCATACTGTCTTCCACAATGGTTGAGCTAATTTACACTCCCACCAACTGTGTAAAAGCATTCCTATTTCTCCACATCTTCTCCAGCACTTGTGGTTTCCTGACTCTTTAATGATCACCATTCTAACTGGCATGAGATGGTATCTCATTGTGGTTTTTATTTGCATTTCTCTAATAACCAGTGATGATGAGCTTTTTTTCATATGTTTGTTGGCCACATACATGTCTTCTTTTGAGACGTGTCTGTTCATATCCTTTGCCACTTTTTCATGGGGTTGTTTTTTCTTTTGTAAATTTGATTAAGTTCCTTGTAGATTCTGGATATTGGCTGTTTGTCGGATGGGTAGATTGCAAAAATGTTCTCCCGTTCTGTAAGTTGCCTGTTCACTCTGATGATAGTTTCTTTTGCTGTGCAGAAGCTGTTTAATTTCATTGAATCCTATTTGTCAATTCTGGTTTTTGTTGCCATTGCTTTTAGCATTTTAGTCCTGCAGTCTTTGCCCATACCCATGTCCTGAATGGTATTGCCTACATTTTCTTTGAGGGCTTTTATGGTTTTAGGTCTTACATGTAAGTCTTTAATCTATCTTAGGTTAATTTTGGTATAAGGTATAAGGAAGGGGTCCAGTTTCAGTTTTCTGCATATGGCTAGCCAGTTTTTCTGAGACCATTTATTAATTTGGGAATCCTCTCGTATTGCCTGTTTTTGTCGGGTTTGTCAAAGATCAGATGGTTGTAGATGTATAGTGTTATTTCTGAGGTCTCTGTTCTGTTCCATTTGTTTATATATCTGTTTTGGTACCAGTACCATGCTATTTTGGTACTTTAGCCTTGTAGTATAGTTTGAAGTCAGGTAGTGTGATGCTACCAGCTTTGTTCTTTTTTTCTTAGAATTGTGTTGGCTATATGGGATTTTTTTTTTTGGTTCCATATGAAATTTAAGGCGTGTTTTCTAATTCTGTGCAGGAAGTCAATGGTATCTTGATGGGTGTAGCATTGAATCTATGAATTACTTGCGCAGTATGGCCATTTTAACAACATTGATTCTATCCATGAGCATGGAATGTTTTTCCATCTGTTTGTGTCCTCTCTTATTTACTTGAGCAGTGGTTTGTAGTTCTCCTTGAAGAAGTCCTTCACATCCCTTGTAAACTGTATTCCAAGGTATTTTCTTCTCTTTGTAGCAATTGTGAATGGGAGTTCACTCATGATTTGGCTCTCTGTTTTTCTATTATTGGTGTATAGGAATGATTAAGACTTTTGCACATTGATTTTGTATCCTGAGATTTTGCTGAAGTTGCTTATCAGCTTAAGGAGATTTTGGGCTGAGACTACGGGGTTTTTCTAAATATACAGCCATGTCATCTGCAAACAGAGACAATTTGACTTCCTCTTTTCCTATTTGAATACCATTTATTTCTTTCTCTTGCCTGATTGCCCTGGCCAGAATTCCAATACTATGGTGAATAGGAGTGCTGAGGAGGGCGTCCTTGTCTTGTGCTGGTTTTCCAGCTTTTGCCCATTCTGTATTATACTGGTTGTGGATTTGTCATAAATAGCTCTTATTAGTTTGAGATAAGTTCCATGAATACCTAGTTTATTGAGAGTTTCTAGCATGAAAGGGTGTTGAATTTTACCAAAGTCCTCTTCTGAATTATTGAAATAATCATGTGGTTTTTGTCATTGGTTCTGTTTATGTGATGGATTACATTTATTGATTTGCATATGTTGAACCAGCCATGCATCCCAAGGATGAAGCTGACTTGATCATGATTGATAAGCTTTTTAATGTGCTGCTAGATTTGGTTTGCCAGTATTTTACTGAGGATTTTCGTATTGATGTTCATCAGGGAAATATTCTTTTTTTGTTTGTTTCTGCCAGGTTTTGGTATGAGGATGATGCTGGCCTCATAAAATGAGTTATGGGGGAGTCCCTCTTTTTCTATTGTTTGGAATAGTTTCAGAAGGAATGGTACCAGCTCCTCGTTGTACCTCTGGTAGAATTTGGCTGTGAATCCATCTGGTCCCGGGCTGTTTTTGGTTGATAGGCTATTAATTACTGCCTATATTTCAGAACTTGTTATTGGTCTATTCAGGGAATTGACTTCTTCCTGGTTTAGTCTTGGAAGGATGTATGTGTCCAGGAATTTATCCATTTCTTTTAGATTTTCTAGTTTATTTATAGGAGTTTAATGTGTGATGTACCAGTGGTGCAATGGATAGTGAGTCTGACCATGGATCAAAAGGAGTTTAATGTATACTCTGATGGTAGTTTGTATTTCTATGGGATCAGTGGCGATATCCCCTTTATCATTTTTATGGTGTCTATTTGATCTTTCTCTTTTCTTTTTTATTTATTGGTGAGTGATCTATCTATTTTGTTAATCTTTTTGAAAAACCAGCTCCTGGATTCACTGATTCTTTTGGAGGGTGTTTCATGTCTCTTTCTTCTTCAGTTCTGCTCTGATCTTAGTTATTTTTTGTCTCCTCCTAGCTTTTGAATTTGCTCTTGCTTCTCTAGTTCTTTTAATTGTGATGTTAGAGCAACAATTTTTAGATCTTTTCTGCTTTCTGGTGGACATTTAGTGCTATAAATATTTTTCCAAACCTTGCTTTAGGTTTGTGCCAGAGATTCTGGTACATTGTGTCTTCATTCTCATTGGTTTCAAAGAACTTATGTATTTCTGCCTTAATTTTGTTGTTTACCCAGTAGTCATTCAGGAGCAGGTTGGTCAGTTTCCATGTAGTTGTGTGGTTTTGAGTGAGTTTCTTAACCCTGAGTTCTAGCTTGATTGCACTGTGGACTGTTTGTTATGATTTGCATTCTTTTGCTTTTGCTGAGGAGTGTTTTACTTCCAATTATGTGGTCAATTTTAGAGTAAGTGCTATGTAGTGCTGAGAAGAATGTATATTCTATTTATTTGGGGTGGAGAGTTCTGTAGATGTCTCTTAGATCTGCTTGGTCCAGAGCTGAGTTCAAGTCCTGAATATCCTTGTTAACTTTCTGTTTCATTGATCTGTCTAATAATGGCAGTGGGGTGTTAAAGTCTCCCATTTTTATTGTGTGGGAGTCTAAGTCTCTTTGTAGGTTGTTAAGAACCTGCTTTATTATTCTGAATGCTCCTCTATTATTTGCATATGTAATATCCTAACTTGGGTTAGCCTAACTGACTCCATCTTAGCTGCAAAATCTGACAAGCTCTCCCTAGCTTCCCCATCCCTACAACAGCCCACTTGGGTGCATATCTAGGCCACACTGACACTGTGCTTCTGTCACGCTGACTCTGTGCTTATCCTACCATATAACCAATGTAACTACATTCTGCTTGGCAAGCACACCTGCTGTTGTGTATAACTCTCTTGGTGATTGTTTGGAAATACCCTTAACAACCAACAATCCTGGGAACCTCCTTCCCTCTGGTTACTAGCTAACTTGCCTGTTCTGCTTCTGTAAAATTCTACTTCAGCTAGGTTTCCCCCACCCCAGGCCCTAAAGAACTTTGAGCATTAGCCATCTCTCAGTTACTGGCTAATAAAATGGACTCTTAATTTGGAACTCAGTCCCTGGCACATTCCTTCTAACTCGCTTGGTTATTACACATATATGTTTAGGATTGTTAGCTTTTCTTGTTGCATTGATTTCTTTACCATTATGTGATGCCTTCTTTTGTCTTTTTTGATCTTTGTTAAAGTCCGTTTCATCAGAGACTATGATTGCAAACCCTGCTTTTTATTTTTTGCATTGTTTTCTTTTTATTTATTTATTTTTTACTTTCTATTTGCTTGGTAAATATTCCTTTTTTATTTTATCCTATGTTGTGTTTTTGCACGTGAGATGAGTCTCCTGAATACTGTACACAAATGGGTCTTGATTCTGTATCCAATTTGCCAGTCTGTGTCTTTTGATTGGAGCATTTAGCCCATTAACATTTAAGGTTAATATTGTTATGTTTGAATTTGATCCTGCCATTATGATGATAGCTTTTGATTTTGCCTGTTAGTTGATGCAGTTTCTTCATAGCATTCATGGTCTTTACAACTTGGTATGTTTTTGCAGTGGCTGGTACCAGTTTCTCCTTTCCATATTTAGTGCTTTCTTCAGAAGCTCTTGTAAGGCAGGTCTGGTGGTGACAAAGTCTCTCAGCATTTCCTTGTCTGTAAAGGATTTTATTTCTCCTTCACTTATGAAGCTTAATTTGGCTGGATATGAAATTCTGGGCTGAAAATTCTTTTCTTTAAGAATGTTGAGTTTGGCCCTCACTCTGTTCTGGCTTGTAGGGTTTTTGCAGAGAGATCTGCTGTGAGTCTGATGGGCTTTTCTTAGTCTATAACCCAACCTTTCTCTCGGGCTGCCCTTAACAATTTTTCCTTCATTTCAACCTTGGCAAATCTGATGATTTTGTGTCTTGAGGTTGCTATTCTCAAGGAGTATCTTTGTCGTGTTCTCTGTATTTCCTAAATTTGAATGTTGGCCTGTCTTGCTAGGTTGGGGAAGTTTTCCTGGATAATATCCTGAAGAGTGTTTTCCAACTTGGTTCCATTCTCCTCATCACTTTCAGGTACACAAACCAAATGTAGGTTTGATCTATTCACATAGTACCATGTTTCTTGGAGGTGTTGTTCATTCCTTTTTGTTCTTTTTTCTCTAATCTTGTCTTCATGCTTTATTTCATTAAGTTGATCTTCAATCTCTGATATCCTTTCTTCCACTTGATCAATTAGGCTGTTGATACTTGTGTGTGCTTCACAAAGTTCTCGTGCTGTGCTTTTCAGCTCCATCAGGTCATTTGTGTTCTTCTCTAAACTGATTATTCTAGTTAGCAATTCCTCTTTTTTTAAACGTTCTTCACTTCCTTGCATTGGGTTAGAACATGCTCCTTTAACTCCTTATTACCCACCTTCTGAAGCCTACTTGTGTCAACTAGCCAAACTCATTCTCCATCCAGTTTTGTTCCCCTGATAGCAAGGAGTTGTGATCCTTTGGAGGAGAAGAGGCATTCTGGTTTCTGGAATTTTCAGCCTTTTTGTGCTGGTTATTCCTCATCTTTGTGGATTTATCTACCTTTGGTGTTTGATGTTGGTGACCTTTGGATGGGGTTTCTGTGTGGACAGCCTTTGTGTTGATGTTGATGCTATTCCATTCTGTTTGTTAGTTTTTCTTCTAATAGTGAGGCCCCTCTTCTAGAGGTCTGCTGGAGTTTGCTGGAGGTCCACTCCAGACCCTCTTTGCCTGAGTATCACCAGTGGAGGCTGCAAAACAGAAAAGATCACTGCCTGTTCCTTCCTCTGAAAGCTTTGTCCCAGAGGGGCACCTCCCCCCCAGATGCCAAGTGGAGCTCTCCTGTATGAGGTGTCTGTCAACCCCTGCTGGGAGGTGTCTCCCAATCAGGAGGCATAGGGGTCAGCGACCCACTTGAGGAGGCAGTCTGTCCCTTAGCAGAGCTCAAGGACTGTGCTGAGAGATCCACTGCTCTCTTCAGAGCCAGCAGGCAGAACCATTTGAGTCTGCTGAAGCTGCACCCACAGCCATCCCTTCCGAAAATAACTTTTTTAAAAAACAAAGGAACGGTTTCTTGCAAAGTTAAATCACTTTTTACTTTTTGCATTTAGGCCAGATATATTTTGCTTTTCAGAAATGTAAATTATGTGATAACTGAACAGTAGTTTGATAGAATTTACATTTGATTTTTTAAAAATCCATTAGGCTAAAGATTTGTAAAGACAATTTTTCTTCTGCTCAATACTTGCCTGAACAAAACACCCACCCAGCCAAAATCAAACAAAAAGCTTCTTTTGTCTTCATGAACTGATGTCACTTGAGTTGTACTACTTTAGAATCCACAGGAACAGAGTGAAAAGCACAGCAACTGGAAGGTGAACAACGTCAGGGGATGTGACTAACATACCTGCTTACTGGCTATTAAATCTCTTTTAGTTTCCCACACAATGTGAACCATGGTCTGCTTCAATTTCCACACTGCATTTTAAGAGTTTTTGCTTTATTACTCTGGTTTAATTTCTAAAAACACAGGGTTTCACAGCTATGGCCAACTGCTTATCCCAGGCAAATTAAATTAAGCCCTTGGCATGCAACTTAAAGTTTGTTTCACCTAATTGAGCAGCTAATGGGTATGGATGAATTTGAGGTGCAGATAAAAATATTGTTTTCAAAGAGCCTTTCTGATTAGCATGCTCTGAAATGAGCAAAGAAAAATATTTATGCAGCCATTTTTATAAGCATGCTCAAATCCATTCGTTAAGCTCCTGGGAAGATTTCAGAAAACTCTGTCCTGTCTCTCCAAGAGGTGATCTGCTCATTGCTAAAGAAGGTTAAAATCCTTCACCAGAGTTATTCTGTGTTGTATCAACACCCAGTCATCTTTAATATGACTTGTGGCAAAATAACCTCTTCCCATTACCAATACGTGTCTTCACTCAAAAACTGTGTGAGTCTCTATTCCAGTGAAGTACCATTCTAATAAAGTACCTCATCTAATAAATGGTCCTGGTGCTGCTTGGCCACTGCAGGAACTGTTATGGGATGGAAAAGAGAAGAAACAAATAAATAGATGGGGAGGAGTCTCTGAGATGTCAGCATTCTGGAATGTGTATTATTTTCCTATTGTTTTGTTGGGTTTACATGTATTGAATGTCAGAGAAGGTAGCCATCTTTCCCAGTAAATCTCCTTTTTATTGAATCTTTTTAAAGTAAGGTTTCATTAACAACAAAGCAAATATATGTGTTATTTTCCAAAACTTACAATCATAAAATAAACTTCATGGCATGTTAAAGTCAGTTAAATGGCAGGGCTCTGTGGCTCACGCCTGTAATCCCAGCACTTTGGGAGGCCAAGGCAGGCAGATTGCTTGAGGCCAGAAGTTTGAGACCAACCTGGCCAACATGGCAAAACCCAATCTCTACTAAAAATACAAAAATTAGCCAGGCATGGTGGTTTGTGCCTGTAATCCCAGCTACTTGGGAGGCTGAGGTATGAGAATCACTTGAACACAGGAGGTGGAGGTTGCAGTAAGCTAAAATTGTCCCATTGTACTCTAGCCTGGATGACAGAGGGAAAAAAATGTCAGTTACACTGAACTTTAAAGATAGCTATTTCAAATGACAGCTATCGTTGTGACAGATTTATCTCAAATTCCATTCATTGTCCTTGTAAATATGGGCATTTTGGGAAGGTTCTGTGTGTTTTTCTTTGAGTTTTGATTTTCTTCTTAGATCCTTTGTCCATTTATAATGAAGGAATGGAGAAAACACCATGGATATAGATGAAAAAAACCCAAGGCCACAGGTAATGTTCCAGAGGCATCTGAAAACTGAAGTCAGGTTACTGTGGGAATAATTCTCAAGCAAATGGATGCCTTTATGGTCCTCCACGCACTTACTTCATTTGGTCCGCAGGTGAACTTATCACATCACATTTACAAAAACAAAAAAAAAAACAAAAAAACAAAAAAAAAAAAAACAAAAAAAAAACCCTTATGTTTCAGGTATTTCCTGAACCTTCCATGAGTTTCTATAAGACATGTTCTGTTTCTAAGCAATCTGTTTTCCATTCCTGTGTCCAGAAAATGATTATCAGAAAGGAAGAGAGAAAAATGGCATCATAATGTAATCTGGCCCCTCTTTTTCTGGGTTAGGAACACAGCATAGACTTTCAAGTGTTAGATACTACTTTATCCATCTATTTCTGATGTTCATTTAATAAATAATGGAGCCTGATCTAAAAGGCTTCTAGATCTACCAATAGAAATCTGTCAACTTGGCTATGAAACAAACTAGGAAAAGGAAATTGTGACTTTTCTGATGTTAGTTTGTTTCAGATGAAACTTGTTATTATTCCTAGTTTGAGGAAGAAAACTTCACCCTTTGCCCCTTTAAGGCTGTAGAACTTTTCTTCCCACAAACTAACAGTATCTCCACAAGGCACTACTGTCCAGGTTGAGAGGAAGGATCCAGTTACTTTCTCTTTTGGGTGCACGTCATTTTGTTTGCTGTTCAATTATCACGTAAAAATCCATTGCAAGTACCAGCTTCTCGATAGATAACACATATACATGGGTTATATGCACTCGTGCATATACACATGTAACTCAGTCTAACTTTCCCCTTTCTATAAATTCAGATTATGTCCCTTGATGTGGTCCATCTTGGAGGTCACACACAGAGCTCTCACCTGAAATGGAAGGGAAGGAAGGGAGGAAGCTAACACATATTTAGCATCTACTATATGCATATAAAATTAAGACACGTTATCTTATTTTATCTGCACAACAACCCTGTCGGGTATGCATTATTACTCCTATAGATGAAACAAAATCAACTCAGAATGGTAATAGTCACTAAAATTTGAGTGTCCTGACCGAGAAAAACACCTTCCTCTTTCCAAAGTCTTTACTGCAGTCTCACCTATGCATATATATCCAAGACTAATTCTCAATCAGAGGAAATTTCTAAAAGGGCCAGAAAAAAGGAGCACTGTTCAGTCTTCACGCTCACAGCAGTTCCCTCCTTGAAAGTTTTCGTGGCAGGGCCATCAGCTGGGGCCAGGAGCAGTGGAGGAGCACCTGGAGGTGGAGATCTTTTCTTTCTCCCTGTCAGGGCTCTGCTCAGATGCCATCCATCTCGCAGGCCCAGGGAGTGTTTAATGAAGCCGATTTGGATCAGTGGAGACTGGTGTTTAGGCCGTTCTCCAAGATTCCTAAAATGGCCGGGAAATGTGCCCATTTTTGGCTTGTTGTGGTTTTATTTTTAAATAATCTTCTTTAACAACTTTTTAAGGTGCCTGTTCTACTGAAAGCTCTTTCAATTATTCAAATCAAGTCAATCAGAATTATTGAGTACCTATTCTGTGCCAGGAACAGCTGGAGTATACAAAAACCTGTAAGACACTACTCCAGGAACTTAATGAGGATGCAATAAACTCACAAATGATGCTAAGGGGCAGAATACAAGGGCTGTAAAGGAGTCAGAGATAAAGAACTATAGGAATTCAAGCAAATGAGGCATCCTTTCTGGTTGAGAAAAATCAGAAGAGATATCATGGATAAGAAACAAGCATAATAACAAAGACCTGGAACCAACCCAAATGCCCATTGATGATAGACTGGATAGGGAAAATGTGGTACATATACACCATGGAATATTATGCAGCCATCAAAACGATGAGTTCACGTCCTTTGTAGGGACATGGATGAACCTGGAAACCATCATTCTCAGCAAACTGACACAAGAGCAGAAAATCAAACACCGAATGTTCTCACTCATAGGCGGGTGTTGAACAATGAGAACACATCGACACAGGGAGGGGAGCACTACACACTGCGGTCCGTTGGGCGGAAATGGGGGAGGGACGGGGGGGTGAGGAGGTGGGAAGAGATAGCATGGGGAGAAATGACAGATACAGGTGAGGGGAAGGAAGGCAGCAAATCATACTGCCATGTGTGTACCTATGCAACAATCTTGCATGTTCTTCACATGTACCCCCAAACCTAAAATGCAATAAAAAAAAAAAGAAACAAGCATTAGACACAGACCTTTAGGAACTCATTCACTTGGTCATTCAGTCAACAAATACATAGTGAACATTTACTATGTACCAGGCATTTATTAAGAATTGGATGTACCCACAGGAATATAATCCCCACCTTCAAGGCATTGGCACTGTAGCAATGAGAAAGCAAACAATTATTTATATCTTGTATGGCTGTGAAGACTTGAATGACCAGGATGAACTGACAGTATTAACAGGGGTAGGAGATATGTAGTGTTGGTGGGGGTTGGGCAGATGCTTTAGAAAAGTGGTCAAGAAAGATCTTGCTAGGGAGATGATTTTCAGTGAAGACCTAAAGACTGAGGAAGAACCAGCCATTTGAAAAGCAAGGGTAAGAATATTCATGAGACTGAAAGCAGGAAGTAAAAATTTCCGAAAAAGCAAAATAATTTGGTCCTCCCAAGAAAGTCTGAAAGGGTCGCTGTGTTCAGAGAATAGAAGCAGCAGGCAGGCTAGCTTGCGATGAGGTTGGTGAAGCAGGCGGGGTTCAGATCTTGCAAGGCACTGAGTTATGAGTGGAAGTCTTGACTTTCTCCTAAAAACAGCAGGACCGTTGACAGGTTTTAATCTGCGAAGTGGCATGAGGCCACTCTGCAATTTGAAAAGAGAAGTCAAGTCCGAGCATCAAGTGGAGAACGGGCTGGATCTGGGAGCTGAATTAGGAAATGGTAGTATCACTCCATTGTTCCATTTGTGACAACGTGTTTTACACAGGGTGAAGCTAGGAGATATGAAAATAGATAAATTCCCGACACATTTTGGAGCAAGAAACAGTAAGAATTTACTAGACTGAGGTGAAGCAGGGCATTAAGGTAGGCAAAGCAGTATAAACAAATTCAGAGGAGATAAATGGTAGGGCTACGTGGGCTTGTCTTCGTGAGACAAGACCACTGTAACTCTTTCTTGCAACAGATCCCTGGGTCATAGAAGAGCATTATTCACCTTTGAGTGTGGAAGTAGACCCTGTTTCCCCTCCTTACTTCCAGCTTTAATTCCCGCTCCCCTGCTCCCACTCTTCCTCTACCCATCACTCATTACAAAAAAAAAAAAAAAAAAAAAAAAAAAAAGTGTAAGTTGCAAGACTTCACAGACACCTAAGCAAACACTGAGGTCAATATTCTCCAAAATGTATTCTTTGTGTCACTTTTTATATGACATGCTTCTTGAGAAGAAAATAAAAACAGTTGGAGAGATTTGTGGTCAAATAATTCTAAATGATGACTTTCATCTTCTTAGTCTGGTGAGAAATAACATTGACATGTAAACACTCTGAGATGTCCTTCAGTAAAGAAACCTACTTAGCTTTGTTTAATGGTTAACCCATATTTTCCCAAACAAATAGGACCTTAGCCACCATATCCATAGAACAACCCCAGGAATCCTGTGGAATCACTGACTTGGCCCACAAGACAAGGGACATAATTACCCAATGCAAAATGAAAATGATGGGCCTTTTGTTTAAAAATCATTAAGAAATTCAAGGCAGTGACAGCAAAGCACTAAGCCAAGTGTGGTGCTGTTCTGCATGTGGGCTCCCATAGGACTGCCCAGAGCTTGCATGACCATGAAGTCAGCCTTCCAGTTCCTCAAGTTACAGAAGAGGAAACAACTCAGAGAAGTAAAGTGACCTCCCATGATCTCACGTTAAGTCACTATTGACACCAGATCTTTGCCTTATGCTTTCTCACTATTTACAGCATACCAAATTTGCTTCTCCAAGGTAAACTAGACATTTTGGGGGATGGACCACTATGATTGATGCCTCAGTCATGTGCAACTGCATCATCTTTGGTTTTGCCTCTGTAATGGCGGGCACCAGCCCTAAGGGACAACCTCTGGTACGACTTGCCTCTGGCCTGTCCTCAAGCTAATTGCATTGTTTTTCCTGTCATCGTTCTGGTTTATTGTCACCAGCCACAGAACTTAATCACTACTCTTAACAACAGTTCTGGGGATAATGTGTGTCTTCAAGAAATATTGTGAACTCCCTAATTAGCGATGAGTCAGAAATTAAGGCTAGAAGAAGGGAAAAGACCATGATTATCTGAATCTCACTCTGTTTGAGAGAAGAAACCAAGTACCTTTGTCCCTGACTTACAATCCTTCAGCTTCCTATTTTTGGCTTTACAGTGGTATGAAAGCTATATGCTGTCAGTAGAAACCATATTTTTAATTCTTAATTTTTCTCTTTTCTGAGACTAGAGATATGCAGTAGGTTAGTCTCTTGAGGTGCTAGGCAGCGGCAGTGAAACGCAGCTCCCAGTCAGGCACATGATGATGATGAGGGTAAACAATTAATATTCTGGCCGGGCACGGTGGCTTATGCCTGTAATCCCAACACTTTGGAAGACTGAGGCGGGCAGATCATGAGGTCAAGAGATTGAGACCATCCTGGCCAACATGGTGAAGGATGTTGGCCGTTTCTAGTAAAAATACAAAAAATAGCCGGGCATGGTGGCACGTGCCTGTGGTCCCAGCTACTCGGTGGGGCTGAGGTGGAAGAATTGCTTTAACCCAGGAGGTGGAGGTTGCAGTGAGCCGAGATTTCGCCACTGCACTCCAGCCTGGCGATAGAGCAAGACTCCGTTTCAAACAAAACAAAACAAAACAAAAAAAACAAAAAAAAAACCAATTGATATTCTACAGCGTGCTGTGTTGCCAACAATTTTTGAGTATCCTGTTTTTGCATCCATCATGTCTAAAAAGTGCCCATCTGTGTCTCCTGCTTCTGGTGAGATGAGACTCAAGTTAATTGCCTACCATGGAGGCAGCAGGCCAGTAATGGCCATCACACATGAGTTGGGATGTTCACAGTCCACAGTCTTGACTTATCCTTTAAAAGCATTTTTAACTTTTGATATTTTCAAATTCCAACAAATTTATCAGGACATAACCCCATTGTAAGTCAAGTGGCATCCATATTTCCTATCCATATTGCATAAAACTTTAACGCAGGGTTTTATACATAGTACATGCACAAAAAAAGAGTCCCTTATCCCTTAAAGGTAGGGAAGCTATGGAAGTCCATGTGGAATCAGAATGAGGAAACCACTGGGAAATACATGTGCTCCGCAAAACTGTAAGGTGGATGATGCCCCAGTTCTCCAAGAATAAAATAAGGAAGGGCTTCAAAGCGGAGGATAGGTATGAGCTCTGGAATAGGTCACACATGTATTTCAAGGACAGAAAGAGGAAGATGAGGATAGATAGAACACAGGGACTTCAAAGACACAGAGAGAGGACATGGAGAGTGTAGAGGGTTTCTACTGTCTGGCCTTCTGTATTAGTCAAGGTTCTCCAGAGAAACAAAACCAAAAGGTCATATGCACATATTGAAAGAGATTTATGGTATGAAATTAGCCTTCATGACTATGGAGACTGACAAGCCCCAAGGTCTTCACGGTGAGAAAGCACGCCAGACACCAAGCCCAGCTTATGGTGTAGTTCCAGTCTGAGTCAGAAGGCCTGGGAACTCGGAAAACCAACGGTGTAAATTCCAGTCTAAATGTATGCTGGCTCCAGATCCACGAAGAGCTGGTATTTTATTTTATTTTATTTTTATTTGTTTATTGAAACAGAGTCTCACTCTGTTGCCTAGGCTGGAGTGCAGTGGCTACTTTCGGCTCACTACAATGTCCACCTCCCTGGTTCAAGCAATTCTCCTGCCTCAGCCTCCTGAATAGCTGGGATTACAGGTATGTGCCATCATGCCAGGATAATCTTTTGTATTTTTAGTAGAGACGGGGTTTCACCGTGTTACCCAGGATGGTCTCGATCTCCTGACCTCGTGATTCGCCTGTCTCAGCCTCCCAAAGTGCTGGGATTACAGGTGTGAGCCACCATGCTAGACCTTTTATGTATCTTTCTTTTTTTGAGATGGATTCTCACTCTGCCACCCAAGCTGAAGTGCAATGGCGCAATCATGGCTCACTGAAACCTCCACCTCCCCAGCTGAAGCAACTCTCCCTCCTGAGCCTCTCCAGTAGCTGGGACTACAGGTATGCACCACCATGCCCAACTAATTTACTTGTATTTTAGTTGAGACAGGGTTTCACCATGTTGCCCAGGGTGATTTCGAACTCTTGACCTCAGGCAATCTGCCCACCTTGCCCTCTCAAAGTGCTGGAATCACAGGCATGAGCCACTGTGCCCAGCCAAAAGCTGATATTTTAGTTTCGGTCTAAGGGCAGAAAGGAGCCAATGTCCCAGTTCAAATGTAGTCAGGCAGAAAGAATTAATTCTCTTACGTAAAGGGCGCTCAGATTTTTTGTTCTATGTAGGCCTCATCTATGTGTGAGGCCCACATACATTAAGGAGGGCAGTCTACTTGACTCAGTCTACTAATTTAAATGTGAACCTCTTCCAAAAACACCCTCACAGAATAATGGTTGACCAAATATCTGTTAAAATGCTGACCCAGTCAAGTTGACACACAAAATGAACCACCACATCTGCCCAACGTCAGCCCTTCTTATTTCAGCTCCATGACTCGATTTTCCTTTGGGGAGCCACCCCTTGCCCATGAGCAATCTACGTGGGTGGGCTGGGGCTGACTCCAAGTCTGAATTTCTAGGAATAGAAAATGAGAGCATTCCAATGCTCTGACTAGAGTTAGAGAGGCCAGTGAGTCTCAGATCCTAGGACTTTGGCTGTAAACTGAGAGGAAAATAAAATGAAAAGAGGTGTTTTCTGCCAGCATTGTTATGCTGAAAATGCTGGGTTCACTTGCAGAGCGGTCCTACTAAAGAATGACACCCGCACAGAGGAACAGAAGTGAGAGAGAGTCCTGATGACATGGTTTGATTTGAGCCCCTGCTCAACTTTTCCTGGAGGTTTTAGTTGCGTGAGTTACGTAAGTTAGTTACATGAGTTTCGTTTCATACTTAAGCTGGCTTAAGGTAGGTTCTTGTCTTTTATAAGCAATGAGTTTTGACAGATGCTGTGAGCACATTATGCTCAGAAAATAAGCCAAGGGAATAGGCCTGCCTTATCTAAGGAGTTGTGAGCGAGCAGCCGGCAGCTCTGCTCTCTGAGTAGTCCTTTTGAACAAAGTTACAGCATCGCTAAAGGCAGATGAGTGAGCTCAGCTTAGCTCCCGAGGCTGATGCTATATCTATCAACTCCTAATGTCACACTATTAACTGGAAATGATTCTAGCCCTGAAATCCCATCATATTGACAATAAAAATCATCTCGTGCTATTTAATATGAGCATAGACAGTGTACTGTCAGGACTGGGATTGGGGACAGTGAGCAGAAAGGTTAAAATCCATTTCTGTTGCTCTGAGGGATGGGTACAGAATTTGAAACCAGGATGGTGCCAGGGATAAGTCAGAAGCACGGAATGTGAAGCCGGAGGCACCCACATATCAGTGCTAACTTCAAACAAATCCATGTGGCATCCTAGAGAGCTTCCTTTTTCCCGCCTCTTTCCCATCTCCCTGCTTGCTTCTTCTTCCCTTTTTGCCCCCCACAGTTTCGAGCCCTCTCCTATTCCAAGCACAGTGCCAGACACAAGGGCTATGAAAACAAGCAGCAGAGACGTTCACAGGCTGGAGTTGGGAGCGTCCTGTTGGTGGGGACAGGGCAAAACATGCCTGACTATGACAGCACAACACAGTCAGTGTTGGATAGTGACGAAAGACGTTTTGGAAGCACGGTGAGAGAGAGTCACCTGCCAACTGCAGAGACATCATCAAGGCTGCTTACACCCTCTCTTGAGCCACAATACCAGGGGAGTGGGGCTTCAAAAAATAACAATTAAAAAAATTACTCTAAGGATCAACTTGGAATCTTGTAGCTGGTCACATTTTCTTCTTTCTTTTGATCACACCTAGAATCAATACATGGTCTGTTCTAAAGTAACTCCCGTTTCTTATGGAAATAATTTCATATGTTAACCTCACTCCTAAATTAATCTTAATTCTTACAAGTGTTCTCATTTATTTTTAATCCATAGGGCAGTGCACATTTCTTTAAAATATTTCAAATTTGGGGATAATGAAAGGTAAATAAATACATCATGTACTTATGCATCTCAGTAACATTTCAATTACTTAAAACAAGTAAGTTTTTATAATGATAACTAAAGCATAGGTAGTAACTCTTTTAGAGAAACCTTGTGATTTCTGCTTAAATTAATAAAGTAGCATGTACTGGCTCATGAAAGTACAAATATCAATAGGACAAAACAAATATCCAAGAAACCAACACTAGTATATATGATGATTTAGTGTCAGATAGATGTTGTATCACAATTTAATGGGGAAAATGATGACTCTTCAATAAATAGTGCAGGGATAATTGGATCACTATTTAGAGGGGAAAAAACTTACCTCAAGCAAATAAAACTTCTGATGGATTAAAATTCTGATGGCTTAAAGAGTGAAATGTTTAAAATTAGCATCAAATAAATGAGAAGAAAATATGTTTAATATTTATTGGATCCTTAGATGTGGAATGACTTTTAAGGAATTACCCAATAAAAGAATCAATATAGGACAAAAATATGTATTTTTACTTTACATGATTTTTATTTTATATGTTTTTATATGTTTTCTTTATTTATATTTATTTTTGTTTCTATTATTCTTAGAGCAAACCCAGTCACTGAGCTCCTTAACATTAGATCAGGAATGGCAATATGCATGAACATAAATAAGCCGACACAGTTAAATTTAGGAATTTTGCTTCTCGAAATTTACCTAAAGAAAACAATCAGAGATTTGTCTAAAGATCGATAGAGAAAGATTCTCACTGAAGTTTAACTATTTAGAAGCGATATTTACAAATGTTTGACTGTTTTAGTCTCCCAAGCCTTTTTTATATTTTATGCAAAAGTACGTGCAAATATCTCCTAATCTTTGAATATATTTTATTTCTTATTTAATAATAAAGTTGGGTGGATACCAGCACATTTGCATATTCATTTATTTTTAAGAGTACAATCCGTTCACACTCTTTTATAATTTATTCTTAATTTAAGTATATATTTATACTCATCCATCAATTTTGTATTGCATATCTACCAAGTGGAAGGAATACAGTGATAAGTAAAAATAGTTGAACTCTACTATTGTAGGGTTTATCATGTAACAAAGAAGGAAGACCCTACAGAAATAAGTCAACTAATATTAATGTAGACTCTCAATTGAAGATAAGTGCTAAAGTGTGGATATTTGTTCCCCCAAACCTCATGTGGAAGAAGCAGTCTGAAGCTCTCCCCAGAGCAGATGCTGGCACTGTGCGTCTTGTACAGCCTACAGAACCATAGGCCAAATGAACCGCTTTACTTTATAAATTACCCAGCCTCAGGTATTCCTTTATAGCAAGACAAATGGACTAAGACAACCCAAAGGGTAAGAAGGTTGTCTTACAAGGTCATATGACAAAGGAAAGTGGTCCCAAGTATGAGGGATTAGGAAGGCTTCTCTAAGAAAATTCAATCTGAAATATGAGTAGAACTTAAGTGAAAGTGGAGAGAAAGAAAAGTGCATCCAAAAGACAGGAAATGGCCAGTGTAAAAGCTCTGTGTTAAGAAAGAGAAGGCCCGTTCCGAAACTGGAAATGACTTGTATGATTTGGTCATGAAAAATGAGGAGAAAGAGTAAGAGAGGAAGCTTGAGGAAGACTTAGCATCTAGGCATGTAGAGCCTTGATCATTATGCTAAGGATTTTGGTCTTTATTCTTTATCCCAAGCACAGTCGATGTGTTAAAATCCAATTGAATCTTTAGATGGATTCAGGAGCAGGAGGTGATTAAGCACAGAAGCATTACTTAGACAAGAGATGATGGTACCTTGGGCTAAAATGGTCAATCTTATAAGTGAAACAGATTTTTTTTGGAGGTGTTACCAACAATGCTTTTAGTAAGGATATGGAAATGATGTAATGGAAGGGAATATTGCCTAGGTTTTTAGTCCTGTGCAACTGAATGAATAGAACTTGGTACCATTTATCACAGTAAGAACAATGGAAAAGTATCTGTCTAAGGGAAGATCATAGATTCAGTCTGGATCATGTTCAGGTGAGAAACATTGATTTCAAGTAGTTAGTTGAATGTATAAGTCTGGGCTAAACATTATATTTACATAGTAATAGTAACTGAAGCTTTGAACATAGCTGAGATAAAGGATAAAGTATGAAATGAGAAAAGGAGAGAGTCTAGGAGAAGAATGTCAACATTTAATTTCTGGGTAGAAGGAGAAGAGCCTGCAAAGCGTATAGAACAAAATGGCCAGTGAGGTAGGTGAAAAACCTAGAGAGTTTTAAAACGTATCCATTGCATATAGCATTATTGAGTTTATTACTGATGATAGCAAGGGCTGTTTCAGTGAGACAACTGGGCCTAAGTCATATGGAGTGAATTGGAAAAAAGCTAGGAAAGAAATAAAAATGGTACATATGGACAACTCTTTGAAGAAGTTTAGCTATTGTATTAACCAACTTTAGCTGTGATGATAAACATCTCCAGGATGCTTGTAGTTTAGAGCAACAAACATTTGTTTCAGTGGACTAGCTATCATTCTGCTAGGTTTGACTGGGCTCCACTCAACTATGCATGTATTCCCATTCTGGAATCTAAGCTGAAGGAGAAGTTACTAGGACAGTCTGTGCTCATAGTGGAGGACAGAAATGAGACAAACCACATCATGACATTTAAAGCTTCTGCTAATACATGAAAATGTGACCTTGGCCAAAGCATATGGCTAAGTCCAAAGTCTGGGTCACACCAAAGTTTAATTAAGTAATTCCATAGTATTGCACATTTCATTATTTCCAACTTTTCATTTATAAATAGCTTCAATAAAGATGTATGTATAGGAAGATCATTGTAGCATTGATTATAAAAATAATAAAACTTTAAACTACCTATTAATAAATGCTCATCTGTAACAGAGAGACACATCTTCAGTAGGCACAGCAAAAGGACCATAACATGATGGTAAGGAATATTTAATCCTATTACACAGTAGTTAAGAAAAATATTACAATCTATCAAAGCTACAAAAGGGACAAGAAAAATAAGAAGATAATCTATAAGGAGATGAGGTTCTAGGGAACTTGTTTTTTTCCTCCCTTCATTTTTTAATATAGGAAAGATTTTGACATATTTAATGTCACTAGGAAGAACCGAGTAGAAAGGAAGCAGACAATTTGCTGGAAAAAAAGAAGAATAACTGATCGCATACATTTCTCAAAACTGTAGAAAGCTATAGTTGTTAAAGCACAGGTCTGGCCTTAGGTATCCAACGGATATGTCTCTGTGTTAAGAAGGGTTAACACAAAGATATATATATATCTATCTATCTGTGTGCTTGTGTGAAGACAGGTTGTGTGCATTGTGCACCTCTTCCTAGAAAACTACATGTTTATTTCTTTCTTTTATTAAACGGGTGCATATATATTAATTTAGCTTAGTTTTAACCATTCTGTGGTAGGTAAGCATTTTGGTGGTTTGAACCTTTGTTACTTTTTCAATTAATGCTAGAATGAACTTCCTTATTATACATATCTTTACTGATGACACTTACAAATAAAATTGTGAAAACTTAAATGTACAACACTATGACATTATTTAATTAAATTTTGGTATTCCACTTAATAAAATACTACATGATATGGTTTGACTATGTCCCTACTCAAATCTCATCTTGAATTGTAACTCCCACAATTCCCATGTGTCATGGGAGGAATCCAGTGAGAGGTGATTAAATTATGGGGGTGTGTCTTTCCTGTGCTGTTCTCATGATAGTGAAAGAGTATCATGAGATATGATAGTAAAATGGGAGTTTCCCTGCACAAGTTCTCCCTTTTACTGCTGCCGTCCATGTAAGAGATGCCTTACTCCTCCTCTTTGCCTTGTACCATGATTGTGAGGCTTCCCCAGGCACATGAAACTATAAATCCATTAAACCATTTTTCCTATATAAATTACTCAGTCTCAGGTATGTATTTATCAGCAGTGTGAAAATGGACTAATACACTATGCATCCACTTAAAATCATTTTGTACCAGACTATTGAATGGCATACACTGCAGGACATCAAGCAACTTAAACAATGTGACAACATACATAATATATAAATACAGTTGACCCTTGAACAACACAGATTTGAACTGTATGATCCACTTATGTGCAGGGCCACTTATACGTGGTTTTTCTTTCACCTCTACCACTCCTGAGACAGCAAAGACCAATCCCTTCTCTTCCTCCTTTTTCTCAGCCTACTCAACATGAAGATGGTAAGGATGAAGATGTTTATCATGATCCACTTCCAATTAATGAATAGAGAATATATTTTCTCTTTTTAATGACTTTCTTAGTAATATTTTCCTTTCTCTAGCTTGTTTTATTGTAAGAATACAGTATATAATACATATAAATTAGATAATATGTGTTAGTCTATTTGCTTATGTTATCAATAAGGCTTCTGGTCAACAATAGGATGTTAGTAGTTATGTTTTAGGGAAGTAAAATGATATACACAGATTTTTCAACTATGCAGTGAGTTGATGTCCTAAACCCTGCTTTGTTCAAGAATGTGTATATACATATATATACACATATGTATATATACATGAATGTGTGTATATATGTGTGTGTATCTATATACATACACACACACACATATATGTATATACAGAGAGAGAGAGAAATTAGATAGTACACAAACATTTGAAAAACATGTGGTTGATTCTGGATAGCTGGATATTTGCTTCTCTAGGCTTTTCTGGATATCCACTCTTTTTTCAATGACCTTACACTACTTTTGTAACTGGAGGAAAAGTAAATGTTAAAAATTTGTTGCTCTTCACTAGATCTCAGCAGTGCAGAGCAAAGCAGCACAGCAGAGAGTTTGAGAGAACCACCCCGAAAGCGCCCCAGTGCAAACTTGACACTGGCCCTTATTGCAGGTGTGCCCTCAGGCCAGATACTTTTTCTCTGCCTCATCTGTAAAAGAGAAACAATAATTATTCCATCAGGATTAGTTGATATCAAAGGGAAATAATAGGTATAAAATACCAAATGCAGTAAACTGGCTATAGTTAGTGCTTTAAAATCTGAACCTTTTTTTTTTTTTTAAAGATACTATCTTTCATCTTTCAGTTTGGAAAGATCTTCCAAAATTATCAGTGTTGGCAAGAATGAGGTGAAACAGGTGCTTTAATACACTGTGGTGGAAGTGCAGACTGGCACTGTCTTTCTGGAAAATAACTGTGCAATATACTAATACACTTGTTCCTATAATCTCAATTTTTAGGGTTTTACCTAAGAAAACAGTCCATGGAAAGTAAGAGATTCACGACATCAGGACTTGAATGAAGCTTTATGTATAATGAGGAAAAACTGGAAATATCCTCCACATTCAATGATAAAAGAATAATTAAATAAATTTCAAAGATGATGTAATTAAAAAAGGAAAAAACTCATGAAACTATTTCAAAGTACTTTTAAAAACTAATAATTTAAAAAATAAATTTAAAATACTAAAAAGTATGATTTCTGGAGTATGTATGTCAATAAATATAACAACAAGTAGTAGAAATGTAAGTAATTTACTAATTTTTGAATCAGAGCTTTTGCACTTGCTTACAATAAATATTAGCTAATTTTATAGTCAACCATGAAGTTTTTAAAATATAGAGACATTTTTACAATAAAGAAAATTTGCTTCCTTTGTTTATTGATCTTTGGAAGGAAAGGAAAAAGGGAAAAACACTTTCAAGAGAAATTTTTCAACTTCTTGCTGCCAAAGCAATCTCAGAAAAGATGGTCTCATAGACTTCCATCTCACTCAGGAAAGCAGCCACTGAAGTGGATTTCTTATGTCCTGAAAACAGTCAGGGTCTCCTGAAGCTTGAAGGGGCGGGGGTAGGGCAGTGACAAGCTTTTCTTTGTAGAGGTGCACCCAATTCTCTGGTCTTCTTGCAGACTTTTCCAGCCAGACCAATCTCACAGAATGAGAGAAGGTCAAAGGTTATTTCTAAAGCTGATTTAATGGACTAGACACTGAGGAGCTGGATAAATGCAGGCCTGGCTAACAGGCGCTTCATACAGTAGTGAGAAAAGCGTGTGCTTGGCCATCTTACAAGTCTGGCTTATCCTCAGGTTTCCCTTTCTCCCTGTTCCCTTCTGGTTGAGTAACCATAGTAAAATTCACCTCCTTGAGCCTCAGTTCTCACAGCTATAGAACAGAGATTGCAATCTCCACCTCATAGTGCTATGAACAGGGCTTCTATCCACGCAGCACACAGTGTTAACAATTGTACTGATCATTAAAATATTAAAATACTTTAGTACAAGTTGAGGAATAACCACAGTGTTTCCCATGCTATCTATCCACACCTTTCAATTACCCTCCAACTAGAGACACAAATGGGCCTTCAGGTCTCTGCTCCAGCCCTATTGCAGGTGCCATTTGGATAATCCATGAAGAAGCCGTATTAATTGTTAAAAGATTTGGATATTATCCCTGGTGTGGGAATCAAAGATGAACAAGATGATTTCCATGGTTGACATTGTAGACTGTAGAGATTTGGAACTTTTTTGCAAGAAATATATACTTACAGAACACACACACACACACACACACACTCAGGTCAATAGGATTTTTGTCTCCCATGAGACCAAGAAACCTCCACTTATAAGAGAAGAAAGACTTGAGGAGAGGGTTAAAGAGCAGTGACTAGTGTGACCCCCAAAGCATCTCTCGTGGCTTCTAGACACTGCCTAAACTAAGCTCAGAGCAGTGGGCAAGTTCAACCATTCACTAAGCCTCATTATGAAATCCTCCGAAGTGACCTTCCTTAGCCCTGTTACTTACAAATAAAAAGAACTAGATTTCTCTTGACATTAAAAAATAGATTTTCTTAAGAGAATATACATGACTTTGGATTTTAATAGATCATCTGAGTTCTTGACACTGATGGAGTTTAAGAGCAGAACTTTTGGCCTTTCTTGCTTCAAGGCTAGACTGCTAACTTCTCAGAAAAATAAAATAAAATAAAATTTAAAAAGACTATAGGAATAACACTTTATGATTTTTGTTTTGTTTGTTTTGTTTTGTTTTTTATCTCACTCTGTTGCGCAGTCTGGAGTGCAGTGGCTGATCTTGGCTCACTGCAACTTCTGCCTCCTGGGTTCAAGCAATTCCCCTGCCTCAGCCTTCCGAGTAGCTGGGACTACAGGTGTGTGCCACCACGACCAGTTAATATTTTGTATTTTTAGTAGAGACGGGTTTCACTGTGTTAGCCAGGATGCTCTTGATCTCTGACCTCATGATCTGCCTGCCTCAGCCTCCCAAAGTGCTTAGGAATTTACCTAAGAAACAGTCCATGGCAAGTCAGAGATTCATTCATATCAGGACTTATGTATAATGAGCCTCATGTATACAGGCATGAGCCACTGCACCTGGCCAATTCTGCTCTTTTCTTAAAGGCATCTGTTCCATTTTTTAGTAAAGACAGGTCTAGGACAACCTGCTGAAAGATATTTTCAAAAGAATTATCACTAATTCTGGGACATCCCTCTTCCAATAATGGGCAACCACTCTCTGATCCTCCTCCTCCAGAACTTTTT
The DNA here is from genome assembly GCF_048565385.1 of Saimiri boliviensis. NCBI lineage: Eukaryota > Metazoa > Chordata > Mammalia > Primates > Cebidae > Saimiri > Saimiri boliviensis. The sequence goes on from NC_133449.1 coordinate 200,327,747, forward strand.
GTTTTATTTAAGTCCTATGAGATAATATTGAGGAATCTGGATACCGAAACCCTAACACAATTTTGTTAAGAAAATCGTTGTCTAGATTTCCTTAAAAGATACACATTAGTAGTAGTAAAGTAACTGCAACTTACACAAGAATAACTTCTTTCTTGTCCTTGGTTAGCGTTCTACAAAGAATAGCATGTGATATTAAAGTAGGGCAGTTTCTGGGAGCACTGCTAGTCGGCTGGAGTGAGAGCTATACTAATCTGAGTGTGTTTACATTGGAAAGAATTCAGATTTTTTTTGCCACGTGCTAGATTTCCTGTCAAAAACGTGACTCTCTTAAATGCTGTATGTTCTATTCATTCCCAGGCCTTCTAAAGCACTCGGGAAAAAGAGAACAAGCCAAAATCTTGTGCCCGTATCTTTTTTTGGAATTGAGTTTGCACACCTATAATATCACTTTGGAAACCTGATGCCCAAAAGGCCTCAGCATCTCTAAGGACAATTTCATGAGCTACTATTGTTTTGTTTTTTTTCACTGGCATTAGGAAATCTTCTGAACCTCATGACCAGACTTCGGATGAGGGCAACATGATTTTTTCACAGGTGTTCCGTCTGTGACATAAAACAAATTAAGTCTCCAAAAAGACTCATCTGCTAGCTTTTTCTGGTGACTTCTATTTCAAGGTCTTCTCTCTCTCTCTCTAATTAGCCTCCCCAAATGGACTGTTTAATGTATAACTAATCTTGAACTTGCTCTTTTCTCTGACTGAAGAGAAAATTGCACTTCATTTTGTTGAGCTATGGTGCTTATGTTGCACATTTATCAACGAGTGATATTTTAGATTCTGGATGGCAGCTGTTCAGAGTTTCCTCATTGGCAATATTAGATTGGGAATTACTAATGATGAATATATAAACCCTCTTTAACATGCAATCTAATCAAAATTGTTCTAAATATTTAGCTTCCTAAATTCAAATTATTTTCCAATGTATATTAGTCTAATGAAACGTTCTTTTTGGGATCTAGAGGAAAGTTGAAAGCCTTTAAAACATTTATCACATGCGCAAATGTGTAACTGATAACAATACAATTCAGTGTATTGATCTGACTGTCAGCGCTGCATCTACATCATCTTAATTCATTCCCACTATGTTCTTTTTGACAATAAATAAAAGACTTCAAAAAATTTTAGTCGGAAATAAATGGCTGTGCTTGTTTTGTGTTGCTTCATCAAAGGAATTTTTTTTAAAGTTTGCCTTATTCTTCTGCTGCAAGTAAAGAAGTGGAACAAAGTAAGTATATAGAAGCTGAAATACAACTGGCAAATAGAATCCACAGCATGCTTCCTTTCCGTGCTGGATAACACACTCAGATAGACAACACACGAAGGGGTCTCCTCCGTCTGCAGCAGGCAGAGTTCCCGTGAAGGGAGCACAAATCTGCAGAGGCCTGGATGATGAGGTACGAAGGGGACCCAGGGCCCAGGATAGTGGAATAATTTCCCAAACATCTCTTTCTAAGAACTGTAGTCCTTAACTTTTTAAAAATAGGAACCTTGCATTGAATAGATAGCACAAACAGAAGGTAAAAATCGCTAGGTTTGAGGGTAGACGGATAGGAAGCAAGGAAATATCACATTGGAAAGAGTCACAAAAATCAAAGAATGAGTGATGGCATGAAATAGATGCTGTGGGGGTGACTTCATGGAAAGTGGATAAGGAGTTCATGGAAAGTCCTTATCAGGTAGGAGGGGAGAAGAGAAGGTCCCAAACATGAGGAATTGCCGACGTAGATGAGAGCTCGGAGGTTAAGTATACCCCATCTCCATCTGGTTGTACAGATCTGTCTCCACCTGAATGCAACAGGAAGATAGAGTGAGATTTGGTCTCAGTTTAGGCTGTGGCCCCCGAGGCAACAAGAAGAAACAACTACTTCCAGGTTCCAAAATGATATGCAGCCTACTTATGCAGAACTTGTGATGGATGTGGTCTAAATCTGGTTTTGCAACTCTTAGCCTCTCTCAAAAGAAGAATATGAAATGAAATTAAATGCTTGGAAAATTGCAATTAGAGAAAAAAAAAATCTTTAGTGGTGTAGTGCTGAGTCTCAAACTCTTCCTGCACTCTCCACTCCTGGGTGGGAGGGAGGGGAGTGTCGCCTTCTCCTGACTTCAACTCTAGTGAGGAGGGTTCAAACAAACCACCAGGAGAACCTGTGAGGTGACCTCTGATACCAGACTGATATGTGACTTGTGCCTGAGAAATCTAAAGGTTAATTATATGGCTGGGGTGGACTACCACGTGCTCAAAGGAAAAATGGGCCACGTCTTGGGAGTATATTGCATTTAAAAATCGAGGTGCGCCACAAGATACCCAGGGGGCTGAGAGAAAGACAAGCAGAAGCCTGTGCCCACATCGAGGGAAACTTCCCGCAACGGATGTCCCCAAAGAACCAAGGAAAACGCTCCAGGACAAAATCAACTGTAAATGTCTCCATAGATTGATGCCAGTCAATAAGACTTCCTCCTCCCCCGGCCTCTCCTCCCCTCCTCTTTTCTTGTCAGGGAGCTGCGGAGGAGGGCACAGGAGAACTGACAGAGTCATGAAGCCAATCACTTCCCGCTTGCTTTTCCACCTTGGGCGCTGACAGGCCAATGCTGGAGGAGGAAAGGAACTTTAGCCTTGGATGAAATTTGGAGTTTCGGCCGGACATCCAGGTAACTGCATTGAGATCACTCTGGAGATGAAAGTATCTAGAGGATATTTTATTTTCTAAGAGTAACCAGGAAAGTCAGCGGCACGTGCCCTCCACTTCATCTGCGACAGAGCCTCAGAGTGGTTGTGCTTGCAGCAGTTGTCAAAGAAAAAAAAAAAGCTGTTTTGATCCGCCCTTGTTTGTTCAATGCCATATGCAATGCTGCCATAAAAATGAGCATAAGCATATAAACAGGTAGGTGAAAGTCGGCTGTAGAGTAACTCCAGAAATGAGAAAGCATATCACTGAAGAGAAGTGAAACTTGGAAAGCCTGAAAATCTTCTGGAGATAGAAAGACAAGAACTTACATTGCATTTAGGAAAACGGTGGAGTAGAACTAAAGGGACCTTGGGTAACAGCATCTGCCTCCAACTGCCTCTTATGAAAAATATTATCTCTGGGCTGGGAACAGCGGCTCACACCTGTAATCCCAACACTTTAGAAGGCCAAGGCAGGAGGACTGCTTGTGACCAGGAGTCCAAGTTTTCAGTGAGCAATTACTATGCCACTGCACTCTAGCCTGGGCAACAGAGTGAGACTCTGTCTCTCAAAATGTAGAATAAAATAATAATAATAATTTCTGGACTGAAAACCAACTCCTTTTCTTGGGGAAAACAAACATATAAACCTCTCTGTTTATACGTTATACAGAGAGGTTTATGTGTTATATATTTAGAGTTGTCTGCTGATACGGAAATAAACATTCCTCAGTTAATCATCAAATAAAAGACTGACATTTGTGGATGGACAACTGATCTTGGTTGTGGGGCTATGTGTTCCATATCATGCAGAAAGCTGATGCTCCAATATAAAGCAGTCCTATGTTGAGTTTGGGTTATAAGTTCTTCCAGAATCTAATCAGTAGAATATACTGAAAATTCCTATGTCAGGGGACTGAGAAGTCACACCCCCAGCTAAAAAAGTTCCCGAACCTTGCCACACTCATCTGAACAATTACTTAAGAGAGTACCGGGGGTGGAATGTGGGAAGGGAACGCGCATCCTGTGACTAAAAGACAAGATTAACCAGCCTGGTGTATCTCAGAAACCGCCCCCACCGTCTCTCCAACCTCCCTCTCTATGAACAAACTATGAAAGACTATTATTACACACCATCTTGGCTCTTCCACTAACTAATGGCGTAATCAAGACCAAATCATTTGCTCTTCTAGACCTTAGTTTTCTACTTTGTTAAATGAGGGCTAGGACTAGATCAGCGGCATAGGTGGCACAAAACAAATCAGCTGTTTACTTATTTATGTAGTTAGTTATTGACAGAGTCTCGCTCTCTCACCCAGGCTGGAGCGCAGAGGCCCCATCTTAGTTCACGACAACCTTGGACTCCCAGGCTCAAGCCATTCTCCCGCCTTAGCCTTCTTAGCAGCTGGGGTGACAGGGATGCGCCAACACACTCAGATACTTTTTTATTTCACTTTTGTGGAGACGGGGTCTCGTTGTGTTGCCCAGGGTGGTCTGAAACTCCTCTATGGTTGGTGTTACAGGTAGGCGTGAGCAACCGTGCCTGGCCCAAATCTATTATTTAAAACCATATCCCAGAGGCGGCGCGACTGCCAGGCAGTGAGCACTCACCCGGGACCGGTGCGGGAGCTGGGGGCCCAGGGTTCGGGAGGCGCTGAGGCTGGCGGCCTGCGGGCTGGCCAATGGCGCCGTCTGGGGCTCCGCTTGGCTGGTGCGGTGGAGAAGCCGCCGGCGGCGGAGTCGTGGGCCTAGGTGTGGGGCCTGCAGCTGCGCCTCAGCGTCTGGGGACCCAACTGGGACAGGCGAGAACCACTGTCTCTGAACAACCTACAGAAGAGGAACGTGGAGTCTGAAGAAGAGCTGGCGTCCAGGGTGGACCACTGCAGAGCCAAGGCCACAGGGCACATCTTCCTCAGCACGAGTTCCTAATACCATGGGGACGGATCCCTGGAAAAGGACTGAGATCTGAACCCACTGGGTCGTGAACACGCCAAACTAACTGGACTCTGACTTGCAAGGTTGGGATTGAGGCTTAATAAAATCGTCCATTCGTCCACAACCCACCCCATAGACACCACTGGCTTCAGCAGCAGGCGCCCGCTGCCGGACAAAACGCTGTGAGAATGGAGTCCGGATGGGGGCCGCGCTCCGGATCTGCATCCCCCAGGCAGGATGCCAAGCAGGAGGACGGTAGTTAGGAGATCTTCCAATGTCACGCCGGTGTCATTCGCTGTAGATGGCAGGGCAGAGCGCTGCAGTTTCCTCCCGAAGCCTGGCTCCATCGCTCCAACAATGGCAGCATCACCCACCTGGTGATCCGACCCAATGGTCGGGACCCTCGGGCACACGGAGTTCATGTCCCCCCGACAGCATCACCCAGTCCTGAGGGCTGGCCACAAGACTCTGCCCTCCTCAGGTCAAGACCTGGCTCTGGCCTTTCCTTCCCTGTGTCCTCCCGTACAGGCTGCATTGCAGTTATGTGTTGTTCCCGAGAAGGCAGGCAGTACAGTAGAAATCTCTCAAATGCTGCATTTGGGTACTTGTTTCTGGCCCGATCTGACAAGGGAAAAATTCAGATCAGGTAACCTGACTTTTCTGCAAGGTTTTCTACCTTACCATGACCTGCCAGAACAACCCTGTGGGGTTTAAGGTGAAAACTTCTCAGACGAAGTTTTGGGGACTGAATGAAGCCATCACTTTGATGACCACAGTAGGCCGTCGCTGAGGGTCCCCTGGGCCCTGTGGGCAAAGCCTGCCAGGCCCGAGGGTGACTGAGGCACACAGAGAAGGAGGGCACCGAGGTTTTGTTCACAACTCACTTCACTTCACATTCTTTTAATTTCTGAAAACCCTTTTGTCACTTAAGTATTTATCCATTATAGATTTTCCTCATCTGGGTTCTTGCTTTGAACCAATTTCTCACTCCAAAGTTACAGATTCTTCATGATTCTGGATCTGAACTCATCTGCTTTATTAGGCCTTTGAGGGCTCAAGGACTTACCAGCTGCATAGGCGACCATGGGCAGGTGAGGGGTGAAATGAGTCTGCCGAAGAGGTGTGACCTTCTGCCTTCGTGCTGGTCTCAAAGGAGAGGTGACCGGCTGCTGAGAGCCCAGAAGGAGGAGGTTATCCTTATTCAATAATAAGTCCCAGACTGACGGCTCAATCCTAATTTGCCTCTGATTAATGTTTTATGCTTAGGGATTAAAATATTTAAACATGATGTGTCTATCAAAACTATTCAATAAAACTATCCTATTAATTTAGGAAAAGTGACAATTTCTATAACATGGTTGCGGACATTTTCTGCAGTCAATACAACTAATTGGGATAGTTAATCTATTTGTCTGCTTTGAAAATGACTACATAATCAAAATGACTGGTTTAAAAAAATTAATTTTTTATTTTATTTTATTTTGTTTGTTTTATTTTTTTGAGACAGAGTTTCGCTCTTGTTACCCAGGCTGGAGTGCAATGGCGCGATCTCGGCTCACCGCAACCTCCGCCTCCTGGGTTCAGGCAATTCTCCTGCCTCAGCCTCCTGAGTAGCTGGGATTACAGGCACGAGCCACCATGCCCAGCTAATTTTTTGTGTGTTTTTAGTAGAGACGGGGTTTCACCTTGTTGACCAGGATGGTCTCGATCTCTCGACCTCGTGATCCACCCGCCTTAGCCTCCCAAAGTGCTGGGATTACAGGCTTGAGCCACCGCGCCCGGCCTAAAAAAATTAAAAATACATAAAAAAGTAAAAAACATATCCAGAGCCCATCAGTAGAGATTTGTGAATCAGTTGATAAAGACTAGGGTTCAGGAATCTGCATTTTAATACATTTAAGCTGATTTTGATGTGGGTGATCAAACACTTAAATACAGCCTCTAAGGCCTTTTGCAGTTTTAATCCTCTCTTCTGTTCTAGTTTATCACAACTCCCATCGCCCACTTACAGAATGCATGGTGACTTACAAAATCCAGTGTGTTCAATGAGTGTAATTTTATTTGAAATCCAAGTTCGCTGGGTGCTGGAATTGGTTAGGAAGGATTCCAGTCACCACAGTATATTACAGCATTCTGCTGGCTGCATGTGGTAGTCTTGTCACTGTTTCACGTTACTTTGATGGTTGGACTGAAAGATTCCCACCACTACGAGATTCTATGATTCTAATTTTAATTCTATGAGATTATTGGGTCTACCATGAGGAGTTGCTAAGTTTTCTCGGTTACTTAGCTAAACATACATGTACTCCCTCAAAAGGTCTCCAGGAAGTTCTCCATGTGATTAAGAATATTGCTGTAGATGGTTCAAAAGTTACACACTCAGAGTGAAAATATAACTTGATTTATTCTCTGTTTGCTATTTAAAGATGCCTCAGTCTTGGATAGTTCAAAGTTTAAGCTCCCTCTAAGTATTCCCTTCCTCTCACCTTTCCCAAATTGGCGTTTGGACATACCAGTATGCTTACGCATCACACAGATAATAAGTGACATGTCCTTAGGAATAGATACTGCCTCTGAGTCCTTGTTGGCCTCTGATATGCTGTAGCTTGTTTGCTCTCATACCCAGGAAACAGTGGCGGTGCCCACAGAGGTGTGGTTTGTCTCATCTGGTTCCCTCAAATGCTATGCTGGCATTCCCTGCTGAAGTCATAGCTCTGCTAAGCCTGCATTCATGACCTCTTCCTTCTAAGCCTAATTCTCTTCTGATCTCCTGCTTCTTCCCTTTCCCATGCATGTCAAGGATACAGAATCTTGGAGGATATGAAGAAATGAGGTGATCTCTAAAGCTCAGCCCTTTAGACAGCTCACTCAGCCATTTCTGCCATCCAGTCTGGCACCATGTCAGATGCAGTGCCACGCACTGTGGGATGCTCTGAAGCACGTACTAGGATACACCCGCTGTTCTGGACCGTGTTTCTACCACATCTTCCAAGAAACTACAATCCCAAGGGGACAAAAGAGCTGGCATCGTCACGTCTGATGGCTTGTCTTTCTCCTCTTTCCTCCTCCCAACCACCTCCTCTCAGAAATATGAGGAGCTTTCCCTATTCTTAGCTAGAAATGTCCCTTGCAGCATATATTGGTCCTCTCTACATAATGGCTTATAATAAAATTCAGTGTTCCAGATTCCCTCGGCTTAGCATTTGATTTGTAAATGAAATTTTGGCAAATTTAAACAGTTTTTTTCCCTCTCAACAAAGCCTGGGTTTCAATACTATGTTCTCACCGTGAATATTTCAAAATACGGTTTTCCACTGATGGCCAAGAAATGACTTCTCTGTTCCAAGCTCCCATGAAATGATGAAGTCCATTGATTTAATAAGTCCAGAGCTGCATAGCAACGTGATTTCTGAGAATGAAAATGTCAATTTAACATTTGCAAAAAGTATTATTCCTGTAAAAATAATTATCTAGATAGGTCTGCCTTTGGAAAACTGGAAGCTAAGAAAACAAGTTATATAACTGTTGCATCAAGGGCCATAGATGGCAAACTGCTTAAGATCAAGTATCACTGAGTTTACATATATTTGGTTTTCTTGCAGAAGCTAGAATCATAGAAACATAAGGAATACAGGACCTTAGTGATCCTGACAGCAAAATTTGGTATAACGAAGAGTGATAATTTTTCCTAGAAAGAGACAAAATTAACAATATCAATTATCTCACAACCTGGCCCCATCTAGCACTCCAGGCTTATTTCCTCCTCCTCACCCATGTCAACCTACTCTTCCTAAAAAGCCAGTGGACTCATGCACCTTCAGATCCACTGACTGCATTCCTATAGCTGGCTCTTTGCTCCCACAATCCTCTCCATGGGATGCCCCTAGGCATCAGGGCTCTAAAGATCAGCGAGCAAATTCATGAGGATTGAGTATCAATAAGCATGCCTCCTGCTTCTATCTCCATCAAACACGGGAATCTTGTGTTGTTACAAGAATGGAAGTACTATATTTAGTTAGGCTCCTTTTACCAAAAAAAAAAAAAGTGGATCATAGTGGTATCTTACTTTGAGGGAAAAAGAGATTATATCCAATTATCGTTTGCTACAATTTATCTATTCTTTTCAGAAAGACTTCTGAGTAGGAGCCACCGGCTGAGTTCGGCTCTAAGGAGCGGGAGAAAATGGAAGAATAAACACTGAGCAGGAAGCAGGGAGACCACGGTTGTTACCATAGTGATGAGCATCCCATCCGGATGGTGCTGTTGCCGGCTTGTGTTAATGAGTGGGAGAAAACCACTTTCCTTCTGGACCAGTAGAGCTGAGGACAGAAATATCTGGGATGACCAATTTAACTTGCTACTTCACAGTCTAAATTCTCTCTCTGTAGATATAGCCAGTGTTTATGAAGCACCTACTAAGTGGTACTCAATAAACCGCAAATAATTGGCAAGGCGCTGGATGTATTAGCGGCTTTAATATATGTAGACCCAGAAATTTAGGGACTAACACCCGCATTTTAAATATAAAGTAAGATTTCAAGAGAGTGACTAATTTGTTTGTTATTTAATGACCTAGCCAGTAAAAGAACAAGCCCAAAATTTATAGCCGGATATTAACTTAATTCAATCTAATTTATTTTCAGTGTAAAACCATTTCCACCAGGCTATGGCAGGAAAATTATATCCCTTTGAATAATGCAAACTTAGGGAATCCATGGTGGTTACCACAGACTTTGACATTTTACTTTTCCCTGTCTTGCAAGTTTCCTAAAAAATAATTGATGTTAAAGCCTTCTTTCCTTCATTTACAAACTGAATGGGTTTTCTGATGAACATCTTTTTCATAAGTTTATTGGTGAACTATTATTTCTCCATTCATAATTAAAATGGTCAGGAAATGTCCTAAATGACAGGTTTTAATGTATCTGGCATTCATGTGACAGTATCAAAATTTACTGACAGTAACCTTGGCTTATAGACAGGCAAAGTCCATGAAATTATTGCTTACATCCTTTTTCTCCAAAATGGAAGCATCTTTGAATTTTTAACAACAATCATGTATTAGAAGTGAACACAATAAACAATATCAGAAAATTAAAGACCCCTATAATTCCATTTCTATTCCTTTTCTTACTACCCAAGTAAAAATTGTTACCGCATGTTCTCACTCATAAGTGGGAGCTGAACAATGAGAACACATGGACACGGGGAGGGGAACATCACACACTGGGGCCTGTTGGGGGGTGGGGGCTGGGGGAGGGGGAGCATTAGGAGAAATACCTAATGCAGATGCCGGGCTGACAAGCGCAGCAAACCGCCATGGCACGTGTATACCTATGACAAACCTGGACGTTCTGCACGTGTACCCCAGAACTTAAAGTATTTAAAGAAAGGAGATCTACAGTTAAAAAACTGTTTTCGTTCACCCTTTTTTAAACATTTACGCACAGTACAGTGGTGAAAAGTGTGAATTCACATTCTGACTTTGTCACTTACTCGCTATGTGACTAGACAAATTAGTCTCTTAACCCTCAATTTCTTATCTGCAAAACAGTAAATAATATTACCTAACACATACGAATATTATATGTAAGAAATCATATAATAAGACAAATTATGTTCAGTGTTCAGTGCAGTACTTTAGCACTTTATAAATGATAGCATGGATTTGTATGTGTCTCTCTTCATACATACGGTTTACATGAACAAATTATGCTACACATATTGAGCCTTAACTCTCATGTAACAAAACATCTTACACCATATTTACATGTCTATATGTAAGACTCTGCCAGTTGCTGCACAATACTCCACATTGTGGATATAATTTTAATTAAACATAATGAATGATTATTTAAGTTGTTTACAGTTTTAATCTCAAAAGAAGCAGCATTGGCAAACTGTCTAAAAATGAAGAGATAAGAAATATTTTAGGCTTTGTAGCCCATTCAGTCTCTTTTGTAGTTATTCAACTCTGTTGTAGCAAAAAACAGCCAGAAACAATACATAAACAAATGAGTATGGCCCTGCTCCAATGTTTTATTTCCGAAATGATATGGCAATGGACTGTAGAGTTTGCCAATCCCCAATATAATGATAATGTTCTCATTGACACTGCAGTACTTACATTTTTTTTCTTCCTTCTCCTATTGTTTGCTTTTAAACACACACACACCCCCATACACTCCTGTGTCTTAGTCTGCTCAAACTGCGATAACAAAATACCAAAGACTGGGTGGCTTAATCAACGGGAATATAGTTCTCACAATTTTAGAGGGTGGAAGTCTAAGATCAAGGTGCCTGCTGATTCGGTGAGTACTCTCTCCCTAGTTTGCAGATGGGTATGTCCTCACACAGCAGGGAAAGAAAGCGGGGAAGGAAAGGGAGAGAAAGAAAAAAAAAATCTCTGATGTCTCTTATAAGAGCAATAATTTCATCAAGCAAGCCCTAACCCTCATGCCCTCATCTCTCCTTCGTTACCTTCCCAAGATGCATGTCCCAATACCAACACATGGAGGGGCAGGACTTCAATAATTTGCAGTGGGGCGGAATGCAAACATTCAGTCCATAACACTTTGAATAGAGAAACCGATTGATAAATTGGAAATCTTGATAGGCATCATCAGATTTTCTACAATTTACACTTCTACCAAAGAATGAGAGAGAGCCCAGTTTCCTACCTCTCGTCACTCTCAGTTTCTATTGTAACTCATTTTATTGTTTGGTAATCTGATAGATCAAACATGACATGTCATTTTGATTTGAATATCTTTGTTCATGAGGATAAACATCGTTTCCTATGTTTATTGGCGAACTATTATATCTTCATTTGGAAATTTTCAGTACATATCTTTTTCAGCTCTTCTCTGTAATATTTCTCTCATGGATTTCTGTCAGTGGTTCAGAGATGCTAACTCTTGCCAATCAAGACTTATCCACATCACACTTTCCCAGGGCATCCAGCTTGACCTTATAATACTCATTAAACTCAAAAGTACTTGGTCATGGTGGGCTCCTCACTCGCTAGATCACACGGTCCATGAGGTCATGGTGACTCCTTGCCTTATTCAGGGTTTAGTGCCTGACACTGACTGCAGTGTCTGATGCGTTAACTGATGCTCCAAAACTGTTTGCTGAATAAATTAATAAACAGCACATATTTTGCAAATATTTACCACTGTATATTGTTTTGTTTTTCTTTTAACTTGAGCATCTTTGGCCACATCATTTTTAATTTTTATAGGCAAATGTGTCTATTCTTCTCTATAACTTTTAAGTTCATTTTATGCATAGAAAGGCCTTCTCTGCTTCCAAATCGCTAAAATATATTTCTTGTATTTTTTCTATTGTATTTATATTTTTGCAATTAAATATCTAATCTGCAAATTATTTTTTTGTATCTGTTTAAGGGAGATAATTTAATTTTTTCCAAATGAAGACTATACTATTTATTGAGTGACCTGCCTCTTTACCACCAATGTGAAATGCGATCATTATTATATTCTAGGTAGAATAGATATATAATATATGTGTGTTTCAGCATGTGTTAGGATATATCTCTATTTTTTCTATTTAAAACTTTTTTCCCCCTATTCTCATGCTAGGACATTTCCAGGTAAATGTGGTTTCAATTTGTCAACTCTCTGCTGGATCAGTCAATCATTCCCTACAGAGAGAGTAAGCCAATTAAGCAGGACATTGGATCAGGAAAAATTATCTTTCAATCTGGCTTTCTTCATTAGCTTTAAGTTGCACAGCTTAAAAGAATTCATACATACCTGTCTGACCTGCTTCACGGAGTTATTGTGAGATGAGAGAGTGCAAATTGATCCGCATATTTAAAGTACCCTAAAAATTAAAAGTTTCTGAGAAGCGAAAATTATTCATTCCCTATTATTGACAAGTATCCAGTTATTTCATCTGGAGAAGATGACTCAAATCGACTGTAACTGGATGAATAACGTTCTATGGTAAATGGAGGCAAATCACTGAAAACATCTTCCTGTTTTTATTCCAGGCAGGTGGGATAAGTAGTCCCACCAATGAATCAAATACTAGAGCTGTTCTTGGCTAGTTCTGTGCCTGTCATCCTGGCACACCACCTTGTCTATCAGGAGTCAGCACAGCCCCTCAGCCCTTCATTCTCTGATAAGATCACAGGGAAGTGGGGAAAGCTCTGCTGTGCTTCTCCACAGAGGCCATGGAATGGGTTGGATGAATGTATTTTGGGTACTGTATCTGTTTCCTGAGGCTGTTGTAACAAATTACCACAAACTGGGTACTTGAAAAGAAGAGAAACTTATTCTCTCACAATTCTGGATACCAGAAGTGGCAAATCAAGCTATTGGCAAGGCCACACCCTCTCTGGAGGATCTAGGGGAGACTCCTCCCTGGCCTCGTTCAGCTTCTGATAGCTGTCCGCATCCCGCACCTTACGGCCATATCACCCCCAGCGCTGTCGCCACGGTCATGTTGCCTCCTCTCTGTGTCTTCTCCTATTTTGCCTCTGGTAAGGATGTTTGTCATTGGATTTATGCCCACCCAGATAATCCAGAGGATAGCCTCTCAAGGTCTTTAACTTAATTACATACACAAAGGCCCTTTTTCCAAGTAAGGCTGCATTCACAGATTCAATGGATTAGGACGTGAAGATGTATTTTCAGGAGCCACCATTCAAGTCACTACATGTGCCCCATGTCCTAAGAGGAGGTAAACGCAAAACGGGCTCTGTGCTTGTAGTGCATTACAATTGAGACACAACAGGCCACGGCTGGAATTAGCCAAATGGGAGCTCACTCTCAAATGATGGGCTTGAAGTTGTGACATTTTGCTGTTCCTAAAATATACATAACTTCTGTCAGATTCAAATTTGATGGAGGTTGCATTTTAAAAAGATATACATTTAATTACTTCCTCTCTGCTCCCACTCCAAATCTTCATACTCTAAAATAAAGAGTCAAGACAGAATCACCAAACTACACACACTGCCTGCTTCAAACCACCATGATGCATCGTGGAACAAGGTGAAGGTCCCATCGCCAGGCGTCTTAGCAAATCCACTCTATGTAGAAGTCATTGTTCAGGCACTTTTACAAAACAGTCTGCATATTTTCCTAAGCAGTCCTATCCCTTAATCTTCCAGGGCAAAGACACACCGGGACTGATTTTTAACCACAGATAGCCAAAAACTAAGATTTCTTGAGATCTAGAGACATTTCTCCTCTTAGTACTTCAGTTGCAGAGAATCTCCTGTTCTGCAAGTCTCCACACTGATCTGAAGACAAAGGCATTTATGAGTTGTGGTTGCTGGTTCCCAGGTCAAAACTCAGCTGTTTTCATGTAATCCTTTGAGGATTTTTCAGACTATTCTTAAAATTCAGGCTTTGACCACCCTAGATAAAGTTTCAGATAGATTTTTTTTCAGGCTTATGTTGTTTCTGGGAAGGAAGCCCTGGCACTCATAAAACCAAAGTAAGTTTTGCGTTAAACAGATCACTTTGTTCCCAGCCCCAAACATCTATCTACCCAAAGATGCCATCACCACAACATGGAGAAGTAGGACTTCAAAAGGTTATTGAAAAGAGCTGTAAGCGTTGCCATGGAGAACCTGTTAAAATGCATCCGCTAAAATAGTTCTTTGCAAGCCAGAAGAAGTGTTTAGGAACCCTTCTAATTTGGAAAGTTGGCAGTGTGGCTTTAATTAGCAGACCAGGAAAAAGACTTCTCAGTAGGTGTAGTGACTCCCCCAAGGTCCCACAGCTACTTTTGGCAGAATTCCAGACTAAAATCCACATTGCCAGATCCCAATCTAGCAGTCTCTCCATTACTGTTGCATCATTTCCATTCTCCTTTGTAATGAAAATACTCTCTGAAGTGATAGCTCTAGGGATTCCATCTGAAGTGGAAGGATAGTGTTAAGAACCCAGCCTCTACAGAGAGACAAGAGGACAGCGACTCTTTTCTGTAAAGGGACATTAGTAAATATTTTCAGCTTTGCAGGCCACACAATCTCTGTCAAAACTACTCAACTCTGCCTTTGCAGCCATAAAGCAGCCACAGAAAATATGTAAACAATGGTGTGGGAGGCTGTGAGCAACAGGCCAAATCCTGGGGCCAAGAGAGCCCAGGTGCCGCTTGTGGAAGGCTCAAGTCCTGATGATTCAGGTCCAGCCCGTGGACGGCACGAGGCGGCACGAGGCTGCTAACGGCACGAGGCACACCTGGCGGCAATTTCCCAACTGCAAGCTTCCTTTGCCCCGCCCCCCTGCCTGGCCTATTTAAGCTGTGAGCTCAGCAACAATAAACGAGACTTGATCAGACTCCTGTCTTGTCTCCATTTCTCGCGTCTCCTGCCCATCCATCCCCACTCCCTCCCTTCGGGCCCTTGTTGTCGTCCTGCAGGTCGGGACAGTTTGGCGCCCAACATGGGGCTCGAAGTACGAGGGACACAGTGAGGGACGTCGTCGAAGCCGGCCGGATTGAAGGAAGAAATCCAGAGGAGGAGTCACCGCGGGAACCTGCTGCGGCCTTGCTCTCTGGTAAGAGGACGACGATATTATGGGTCAGGAAATTAGTAAGCATGAGTTGTTTGTAGAAGAATTAAGCATAGCATTAAAGGCGCGAGGAGTAAAGGTGAAAGTAAACCGGTTAATTAAATATTTTGATTATATTAAGGACATTTGTCCCTGGTTCCCTCAGGAAGGAACCATAGATCAAAAATGTTGGAAAAGAGTAGGGGAAGTCCTAAAAAAATAATTATGATGCTTTTGGGCTTCAAAAGGTCCCTGTAATTGCCTTTTCATACTGGAATCTGATAAATGAGGTCATTACCCGAAAACATGACGATCCAGTCATTGCTAATCTTATAACCCAGGGGGAAACTTGCCTGAGAGACTCATGTAAGAATTTGTCCGATAAAAGTCCCCCCTTTAAAGAAAATTCGTTGGTTTTGGAGAAACCAGAACCCAAAGAGGGCAAGAAAAAAAAAAAAAAGTCAGGGGAAGCTGACTTAATGTCATTCAATAGCAACTCTGGTAAAGAGGAACAGAAACCCGCGGAGAGCGGTGGGTCTGTGTGCTCCTTAGAGGAATTTGCTGAACGTGTAGCCGCAGGCCTTAAACAAAAATTAGCTAACCCAAAATATCGAAAGAGGAAGTGGTCTTGTCTTGTTTCAAAAGTCTACAAACTGCCCTTACTGCTAGTGGATTAGTCATAGCCCCAGAGAAGGTGCAACTTACTGATCCCTACACTTACCTAGGATTTCAGTTAAGTGGAACTCGCCTATCGACTCAAAAGGTGCAACTCAGGCTAAACTGTTTAAAAACCCTCAATGATTTTCAAAAATTATTAGGAGACATAAACTGGCTGTTACCTTATCTAAAATTATGCAAAGCTGATCTCAAGCCCCTGTACGATACATTGGTAGGAGATCCCAGTCCTACTTCTTTAAGACAACTCACCCCTGAAGCAAAATCAGCTATCAATTTAGTTAACCAAGCTATCAATAACCAAACCATCACCTTTTTTGATATTGACAAACCACTCCAATTTATTATATGTCATACCTCATTATCTCCCATAGCTGTGTTCTGGCAAACTGCTCCACTTATGTGGATCCATCTTCTTAATATGCCCACTAAAGTCATTGAAACTTACTACCTTATGGTAGCCAGTCTAATTACCAAAGGAAGAACCCTAGGAAAGGAATATTTCGGACAGGAACCTAACAACATTGTCCAACCTTATACCAAACAGCAGATCCACTGGCTTATGCAAAATACTGAAGCATGGCCCATTGCACTTGCCTCTTATACTGGCAACCTCGATAATCATTATCCTCCCAATAAGCTTCTAGATTTTGTTAACAGACATGATTTCGTTTTTCCTAAAAATACCAGACTTCATCCTCTTCCAAATGGAATTACCATTTTCACTGACGGGTCATCCACAGGGCTTGCAGCCTTTGTTACCCCAAACCAAACTATCAGCTTTCAATCCCAATCTTCATCTGCCCAATTAGCAGAGCTACATGCAGTTATAGCTGCATTTTCCATGTTTCCCAATATCTATACAGACAGCGCATACATTGCTACCTCTGTCCCAAAGTTAGAAATACCTCTCAATATCTATACAGACAGCGCATACATTGCTACCTCTGTCCCAAAGTTAGAAACAGCCCCATTCATAAAACACACCTCAACTGCTGCAAAACTATTTTCTCAACTACAAAAGCTATTAATTTCCAGAACACAACCTTTCTACATTGGACATTTACGTGCTCATTCAGGCTTACCTGGTCCATTGGCCTCTGGAAATGCCAAGGCAGACCTAGCCACCCGTGTTCTGTTAATTCAACTTCCTAACACCCCTCTAGCTCAAGCACAACATTCGCACAACTTGCACCATCTTAATGCTCAATCCTTAAGACTACTCCATCACATAACTAGAGAACAAGCCCGACAAATAGTAAAGTCCTGCACACAATGTGCACCTCACTTACCGGTCCCACATCTTGGAGTTAACCCTCGAGGCCTCCTACCTAATGCCCTTTGGCAAATGGATGTCACCCACATCCCAGAATTTGGAAATCTTAAATACGTTCATGTCTGCATTGATACTTGTAGTGGATATATCTTTGCCACTTTACAAACCGGAGAAGCCACAAAACATGTTATTGCTCATCTTTTAACTGCCTTTGCATCCCTGGGGTGTCCACGAAAAATCAAAACTGACAACGGGCCTGGTTATGTCAGTACAGCCTTCACTCAATTCTGTACTCAGCTAAACATTCAACATGTTACAGGCATCCCGTACAACCCCCAGGGACAAGGCATAGTAGAAAGAGCTCATCTCACCATAAAAACCACTCTAAATAAAATAAAAAAGGGGGAGTGGTACCCCCATAAGGGATCACCAAAAAACCTTTTATCACACTCTTTATTTATTTTAAATTTTTTAACACTGGATCAAGAAGGACACTCCGCTGCTGATCGACACTGGCATTTTGAATCCAAAAGCCATTATGCATCGGTAATATGGAAAGATCCCATGACGGGCGCATGGCATGGCCCGGACCCGGTCCTGATTTGGGGTCGAGGATCGGTGTGCATTTATGCCAAGGAAGCCGATTCGGCCAGGTGGCTTCCCGAGAGACTTGTAAAGCAAGTAAGTATCAAAAAATCCGAAAAACCAACTCCACCCAGGGACGACATCGAGCCCTGAGGGTCTTCTATCTTTTCCCGTTTTGGGAGTCAACAACATGGTATTATTTATCCTGATTGCTTTCCCTCCTTGTCTTATTGTCTAATCGGTTCTATTATACTCAGCAAACTCAGAAGCTTCTCAGGATCACAAATTGAGGCCATGAAGATGCAGCCCATTCAGGTCCATTACCACAAGCAGGAGATGGTAGACCTAGAGATGGAGCTTGATACCTTTCCTCTCAGGTCACTCAGTGAGCTGAACCGGTTAGCCAATGACGGGCAACTGAGGAGCATGAGTAAGGACACTCCGCCTAAAATAAGGAGGAAAACGTTTTTCCCCTTCCCATGATGAATAAGGAGTCAATGTTCTCTCATGTGGGGTCCTCTGACCTAAGACAGGCACGGTTCCCGCGGGCATAACTACCACTCAGCCTAATTCTAAATAAAATAAAAAAGGGGGACCTGTGGGAAGCTGTGAGCACAGGCCAAATCCTGGGGCCAAGAGAGCCCAGGTGCTGCTTGTGGAAGGCTCAAGTCCTGATGATTCAGGTCCAGCCCGTGGACGGCACGAGGCGGCACGAGGCTGGTAATGGCACGAGGCACACCTGGCCGCAATTTCCCAACTGCAAGCTTCCTTTGCCCCACCCCCCTGCCTGGCCTATTTAAGCTGTGAGCTCAGCAACAATAAACGAGACTTGATCAGACTCCTGTCTTGTCTCCATTTCTCGCGTCTCCTGCCCATCCATCCCCACTCCCTCCCTTCGGGCCCTTGTTGTCGTCCTGCAGGTCGGGACAAAATGGTATCACGTTGTTCTAATAAAACTTTATTTACAAAAGCTGGCAGTGGTCTAGCTTTGACCTGTGGGCTATATAGTATGCAGACTCCTAGATAGAGGATTTTCATCAGCCTTCACTTTCCTGTTCTGTACAATGGGTATAACAATAGCATAGCCTTTATAGAGTGGCTGTGAGGATTAAATGATGGAAGATATGCTAAATGTCTTATAGTACCTATCTGGCATGTGACACAAAAAATGTTAGCTGTAATCATTATTATCACCATTATTTAACTTCTGACTGTGCCTTCTGAAAAAGGATGAGAAACAAAGGAATCAATATTTAGTAATCCTTTCTTGTTCCGTTGCCCCCAGATAAGTCAAGATTTACCCACTGCCACCCTCTAATGCTTTACGAACCTCATCAGGTAGGCGACTGTTAGAATCACCCAGATGGCAACATCAGACTCCATGCTCCCAGGGCCCTGCATGCCTGAGGCAGACAGTTTGCCTTCTGTTTGGAACCCTGGTAAATTCTGAGTTCCTATAGCCTCCTGCCTGGTTCCTTGAAACCAGGTGCTGAAACAGGTACTTTTCTTTTTAAACTTTGAACAGCTTTTATTTTCATTGTTTATTTCTAGAGATTTTAATGAAGCCAGGTGCATAGTTTCAAAGGCCAGCTATTATTTCTGGTGCCGCCCCACACCTTGCGTTCCCCTCTCATCTGAAATTTTGTATTCCAAAGAGCATGTTTCCTCTACTTGTGAAAGCTATAAGGACTAACTACAGCATGTGCTTATGTGCCACAACTCCCATGGGGCAGACAGAGTGAGATTCAGGATAAGATGGCCTACTCTTTCACTTTAGGTAGTTTTTACTCAATTACAAAACTTCATCATTATTACGCTTCAATGACACTTCAATGGCCCAAGAGATTGCATGATGACAAGGTTCTACTAAACCTTAACAAAATAGAACCCTTTAAAACTAAAAGCATTTTAATAATGTGTCTCATTAATTCTTTAACCTCTTATCTGGGTGACAAATATTCCTGAGTTTATGGTTGACAATTAAACCCTAGAGGCAGCTCTGAAGTAGATTGGCTATGGACTAATGAAAGGGGCTAGTTACTTTAATACTCTGTAAAATGTTCTGTCCATGCTTCAATTAGATTCTACTCTTTCATGGGTAAGGTTTCATTGCATCACTATAGAGTTTTGGGGCTAACAGGCTCATAAATAAGAAATTTATATTTCATAACTTCCTTAAGTATTGTGGGGCTACAAGGAAAGAAAATTACAAATTCAGAGATATATGTGCCTTTTCTTTTGCAATTATTAGTAATTTGTGTGGTTATATTAAGTTTTCCTGAAAACTGTAAACATGTTTTTTTCTTTCATGTACTTGAATGTGTTTCCAGATCAATGTTAATATGCACACTACCACACCCCCATTTTCCACTGTAGAGTAGAATTTGGAGTCCACATGCAGATTGCAGAGTCTTTAATCAAAAACATCTCCAGCCTAACTTCCAATAATTTCCCTTCATGAAACTTCTACGAGAAATGAGATTTCTTGCTGTTGGTTTCAAGCCACCCTCCTCTTGCACACCCAGTTAGTGACATATTGATCCTTCAGGCTCAGCTCTAAGCCTCCTACCTCCTTGCCTGCCCTCCTCATCACTCCAGACAGAAGGAAAGTATCCTTCCTCTGTACCACCAGAGCAGCTGTCATTTGTGCCACTAATGTAACTCTCTTGCTCTCATCTTCTGGCACCTTAACTGCTTTGGGACTTCTCTCCCTTACTAATAGGGGGACAGATTATTAGAATCCCCCTTGCTCAGAGCTTGGCACAGCTGCCCTGCCCAAATGATCAAGTTGGTTAATGTTCATTGATGGCACAATGCAAAGTCAAAAACTGATTGTCTTCAGGCTCCTATTAAACATACCCCACAAATTCAGTGAGGATGAATCTGCAGATTTCGCTTAGAAAATAGATTTTAACTTCAAAATAATCTTATTAACTGCACGTAGAAAATTCATTTAGATGAACACATATATAAATGACTCAAATTGTTTTTCTGGAACACTCACTTCTACATAGCCAGTCTGAAATTATTTCAGTCCTGCATATGGCTGAAAAATCCATCCCAAGAAAGGCAAAGGCTCTGAGTCTCCATCCAGGAGGAAGTTTCAGCCCAAACAAAGGCCTGCCCCCAACTTAAGCTTTGAAAGCCAACCAGTGAGGGTTCCATCGTATTTTACGGGTGTTTCACACATCCAGACCCTGTAAGTGTCTTGCTTGCTAGCACTGCCATTTAGCTCTGGGACCAGAAAATGAATCCTAAAGCTAAACTGTTAATTAAAAAATCTGAGTGCCAAGAACACTAGTCTGCATGTAAAGTCCATAAAATAGGCCCTTTTACAATGTCAATCTAAATAATAAAATTTTTTAAAAAGGCATTTTTAAATAGTAGTGTCCCAATTTCCCTCATTTGTAGACTTAGAATTTCACAGACAGTTTCTCAATGATGTTTGAAAAAGTCTCAAAGTACTTAAAAGAGTTACTTGACATACTCAAAGAAACTAGCTGCCACTGACTCGTTGCTCCCACCCCAGCCCCTTTTACTTCTTCTTCCCTTCTACCTTTAATTTTTGGTTGACATTTGGAGGGTTCATCTTGCCACACAGGAGCCAGCCGCAACTCCACATCTGAATTAAAATACTCTTGAGTATATGCCAAAGTGCCTCTAAAATCTTCAGGCTTTTTCCTAGTACCCACATGCTTGATTCACTTTTCATTTTAAAAAACCTGTCTACACACCTTACGTTTGAAAAAAAAAAATACTGCAATATAATAAAGTGCAGCTTATTAAGATTTTTTAGCAAAACGTTCGAGGTTGTGAGGACAGGAGAGACAAAGAGGCCATGTTCCGAGGGATTGACTCTGCAATCAAGTGTCCGTCACTTGTCCACAGGTACCCATTCGGCAAAGCATCTATGTTAAGTAAGAGTGTGGTGCTGGGGCAGTGGTGACACCCAAGAGCATTGGTTTAAATGCTTTTAGCTCTTTGCCATGTAACACTAAACTCCAGATACTCGAGGGATTTATGCCTGCATGTAACAAGAAAATTGGAGTTGGTTCATTCAGCAGCTCAGTGTCATCAGGGACCAAGGCTCTCCTTATCCAGTTGAATCTGTCCTCAGGTTTTCCCTGCAGGGTTACAAAATGGCTGCAGCAGCTCCAGCATCAACACTTACCCAACTCTGTCTTTGAACATGGTCCTGCAAGAATAAGGTGCTCTCCCCTTTTTGAGAGGGAGGAAAGAGGCTTGCCCCAGAAGCTCCCAACTAACTTCCATGATAGGTCATTGGATCGGCCAGAATTGTATAACACGTCAATTCCAAAATCAATAATGCAGTCTGGAGAAGGAAATTATCATGATCAATTTAGGCCAACCATGATTCACCCTTTTGAGACTCAGAGCTACCTGGTACTTGAATAAAAATCGGAGTTTTATTAAGAAGAAGAAGGTGAAGGGGCAACTTTTGGTTGATAATCAACCTACAGTATTTCACAAGGTCATATCCTTTGAGGGGATTAGGAATACAGCTTGAAAATGTATACATTCATTTCTGGCCACGGGAATTCCCTGAGAGTTTTGAGCAGGCAAATAACACGAACAAACAAACATGTAGATGTAAGCGATTCTGCAGTCTTTTATTCTGAAATTATAATTCTTGTTTATCTACATTTACAGGTGGTAATCACCATCATTCACTGAACAAATATTTACAGAACCCCTGCTGTTCCAAGCGTGGGGATACAATGCAAGACGGCTGCAGTTCTTGCCCTCAGAGGAGCTTACATTCTAGTAGGGAAGTCAAACCAACAAAATTTCGGGTTTGGCTCTGCTACAAGGAGAAGATTACTCAGTGAAGGAGTGGAGGTAGGGCTCTGATAAAGTGGCTGGCCAAGAGAAGAGGGCCTTAAGAAGATGACAACTGAACCCAGATGAGAAGGACAGGAGGAGGGCTGCCGCTGGGAGCTCTGAGGGCGGAGCCTTGGAGGCAGAGACAAGTGCAAGGCCCTTAAGAGAAATGATCTTGGTGAGCTAGAGACCCAGAAAATCCTAGACAATTGTGAGTAAGACGGAGAGTGGTAGAAGGCAAGACTGGCTTAAATCAGGAAAATTTTTTTAAAGCAACACACAATAAAGTTCACATATGTGGAAGGGCAGGGACAGGCCAGGTAGGGCTTAAGACCATGGCAAAGTTTCTGTGTTAATCCAAGTTAGTATGCATCTACATTTTTCCAAGAGAAACAGAAGATTTTCAAATGTCATTTTTTAGAAGTGGGTAGGGCTGAAAATAGCTTGTAATTGGTTGGTGTTAGGACAAGTGCACAGATTTTATGGGATGTTTTCAGGCAGTGGAGATTGTAAGGGTGGGACTTAAAGAGTTATTTAGAAAAGTTTTCTACCTCCAGCTCCTATCAAAAAAAAAAAAAAAAAAAAAAAAAAAAAAAAAAAAAGTTTTACAAGACAGAGACCCGACTTCTTGAAAAATGTGCTAGGGAGTTTAATGAGCACATGAATTATTGGGGGAATCTTGTGAAAATGTAGATTCCGATTTAGTAGGTCCAGGGTGGGACCTGTGAGTCTTCATTTCAAACACATTTCAGGTAATGCCAATGCTTTTTCTAGGATGAGGACCATACTTTGAGTAGCAGCAGGATTCTGGCAAAATGTGGCCTTAAATTTTCTGTTGTACTTTCTACTAATATCTTATACATAACTATGTGCTCCAGACACAGTAGCCACATGTTGCTACTGAAATTTAATTAAGATACTCAGTTCCTTAGTTGTACTAACCAGATATCAAATATTTAAGAGCTAATATAGGCTAGTGGCTACCACACTGGACAGAGCAAGTATAAACACTTCCATAATCAAAGAAAGGTTTATAGGACAGCACAACATCAGACAGAAGAAACTACTTCTAGTTCTCTAGGATTTGCTGTTATCATGTCTCCCCCCACCCTCTTTTTATTTTAACAGGGACACATATTGTCTCTACCTGCTAAAATCAAATTCATCCTTTAAGAATTGATTATCTCAAGTCCACTTCTTCTATGGGACCTTTCCTGAAACTCAAACTGTGTGTGTTTTCAGCTTCCTTTAAATCTGCAATCTCTATTTGGTTTTCCTCTGCATGTATTTCTACCGTGTTCTGCCTATATCCAAGCATCTGGACATCCAACTCCCGTTTCTCTGGTTGTAGAACTCCATTTTCTTTGGGTTGGGGGTGAGGCACTATTTTCATCAATTTCTCCATGTGATTCAGTTGAACCTAAGTTTATACTCCTAGTCATAATCATTAGCAGATCATCATGAGCAAGATGAGAACCATAAATCCCAGGACATTTGCTGAAAAAATTAGATGAAAGTGCCCTTTCCACTGAGGTCTCTGAGCTGTCTGGATGCCAGCCTGCACCTGCTGGCAGCCATTCTGCCATCCAATGGGCAGACTTTGTCCAAGAATGAGGACAACTCAAGGGAAAGAAAAAGCAAGAGATCCAGACAGAGCCTAGATGGCATCTCATGCCTGGCAAGAGCTGTATTTGGAGTGCTATCTACCTTGAACATTAGTCACTGGGTAGTTACAATTTCCTTTTTTCCCTTTTGCTTCATCTACTGTGTACTGGAGAAGTCTTGCCCTTTACAACCTCTCTTAAGATGTTTGTTTTCTGCTTTGATACATGGTAGTAACAGGGTACTTGGTAATTCTTTCTACTCCCTTATGATCCAACTTTTCAACATCATAACTGTCCTTTGTTAGTCTGATTTGAAGGTTTGTAAAAGGCATTGTAAACATGTGCCCACCTAAAATTTTTCTTTACCAATTTTAATATTCAAATTATTTTAACATCTTAATGATCTAATTTTATGGAGCCAAAGACTTAAGTCTTATTATTTCTCAATGAAATCTATTTTCATTAATGTCTATAGATTGTTACGCTCTTGTGTGTATGTAACTGGATTAATTTTTCTTTTTTTCACTCTTATTGCCCAGGCTGAAGTGCCATGGCACAGTCTCAGCAGACTGCAACCTCCACATCCTGGGTTCAAGCAATTCTCCAGCCTCAGCCTCCCAAGTAGCTGGGATTACAGGTGCCCGCCACCATGCCTGGCTAATTTTTTTATGTTTAGTAGGAACAGGGTTTCACTATGTTGGCCAGGCTGGTCTCAAGCTCCTGACCTCAAGTGATCTGCCCACCTTGGCCTCCCAAAGTGCTGGGATTACAGATACGAGTTAGCCTTAAGTGGATTAGTCTTAAGTGGATTCATTTCTTTACTGCATAAGTTATTCAAACCAAGTACAGATTTCCTAGTTAACATGCACTGTTTACCTGGCTAACCCATGTGTACCTCCCAGAATATTTATTCTCCACCTGTGCCCACCTCCCAGCTTTGAGGGGACTCCCTTCAAGCCACCGAAGCTGTGTAGTAGTCTGGGTCAGCAGGCTGGAGGGTGCCTCCAGTTCCGACTTTTTCAACCCCCTCCCTTCTAGACCAACTCACATGAACCTTCTTAGCCTCATGTCTGAGCTTGCTCCCCTTCACAACTTTGTCCTGCTCATACATGGAATCTGACCACAATCTACCTACCTCCTAATGGGCTCAGAGGGCCCGTGGGCATAGGTGCTAGGAAGGTCCCTAGACTTCACTGAAAGGTGCCTCCAAACCCAGATGTAACACTCATCACCACCCATCTACAACCTTCTCTCTACAACTACATTTTCTAACTGAAGAAACAGCAATGCATCATGAAGGAACAAAGAGCAGGCCCTCAGCACTCCCCTAACCCTTCATTATGTCTTAATACATGTTGACAAAATACGATCAAGAACTACTCTAGAGGACCATGCACATGATAAGATTATCTTTTATTAGCGATCTTATATTACATATTCCCAAAAAGATATAAAATCTTCCAAGAGAAAATATCAAAACCTGTTGATTCCAAGGTGAACAAAATGGTCGAAATAAAAGCAAACATTTTCTTCCAGACAAAGAAACATAAAAACATTTCGGCACAAGTACAACAAAGGCATGAGAAGATAATGATAATGTTTTACAACACGTTTTACAGCATTTTATTTTAATCAGTATTTGTAGAAAACAAGGATGCTAAGTTCTTGAACACTGCAGTCATAAACTCAAAATTTCCAAAAAAATAAAAAATAAATAAAAGCACTGACTA
Organism: Saimiri boliviensis; assembly: GCF_048565385.1. Lineage (NCBI taxonomy): Eukaryota > Metazoa > Chordata > Mammalia > Primates > Cebidae > Saimiri > Saimiri boliviensis. The sequence goes on from NC_133449.1 coordinate 200,353,650, forward strand.
TTCGGTCAGTTGAACATCTGAAATAATAAATGTAATGAAACCTAATAAATATGCCACTGAGATCACAAATGAAGTGTATGGTTTTTAGTGTATGCCAGACACATTAAATTATTTATCAGTTTTTGACCACAACCCAAAGCAAAAGCATCCTCTCTTCATTTCCCTGATGATTTATTCTAAAAGTAACCTCAAAAAGCAGAAACTTGCTGGTTAAAGAGAATTTCTGCTTTACCTGTGAACTGCTGGTAGCAACACACACTGAATAAAACCCCAGACTGACATGGGACAGATCCATCTTAAACAACCAGAAGTGGCAAGACCACTGTTATTGCATCAAGATTTTTTTTTAAATTTCATCTGATCAGAATTTCCACAATGATTAGGCACACCCACTTAACCACAGAACACACAGAACTCCCACAGGAAGGTTTTACATTTAAGATGCAATGAAAATACTGATCTCATTCCTGGGATTTGCTTCTGGCAACTCTAACATCTGTAGATGTCCACAAAAAGGAAGTCTTTTTCTTTTTTTAGTTGTTTATTCCCCAAAAGTGTGGAAGAAAACTTACAGTACATGTTTATTGCATGAAATTACCCCTTGTAATATCTTTATCAACACTGGTATTAGTTCCTTAATTATTAAAGGCAGAGGAGTTTATGACTTTAACATAACAATAATCTTAGGAGCTGTATCATGAGTGAAAATCAAAATGATAAACTATATGGTGAAAGATAAATTTAGTTTTAATTTCTCTATAAATATGCTGGAATGACAAGAGGTAAGTGGAGGTTGAAAGCCATATAATATGAAATCTATTAACTCAAAGAGAATTTTCAAAACTGTACATACTCAAAGACTCCTTTCTATGCTAAAATTGAATATTCTAAATGTTGCTATTATTTTAATGTTAAGGAAACAATAATTTCAAATAAATTTTATTAAATGTATTGTGATGGCACATGGGCTCAGAACTTTACTTTAAGGTTAACACATACAAGTTGAGAACTGAATGAGAATTGAATGAACAAATATATTCCTTAGTAAGATAAACCATGATGAACTACATAAAAGTGGGTTTCAAAAGGGGGTCAATTTTAAAGCATTCTCTCTTTAATATAGTTAACTACTGAAAATGCAAACAGTAGCTGGATTTCGCATGTTACAAAATCCTTGCTTCAAGTTGCAGTTTCCTTGGCAGCAGCATATTTTAATTAACAATATTTTCCTTCCTTGTTTTGTTTTCTGACATCTCAGTACATTCAAATAGTCAAAATGTTTAGAGTAACATCACCACAAATTTAATGAAACAGATCAGAATGTGGCCAGCATTGTCAGGCAAAAATTACACAATTTATGTGTCATAGAAAGTACCCACCCTCTCCCCAATCCCACAACATTCCCTCTTCCCCAAACAGTAATATGGACACTGATTTAATAAGACTTATAAAAAAATAAGGCACATTTATTTTGATATGGTAATTTTAAAATAGAAACCCCATCTTGGAACACCTGTATTCAAATGAGCTGTGTAAAAAGACACCTTGTGGTACCTAAAATAGATTTATGGTACCTATGGAATTGCTTCTATTTTAGTGAAGATGGAATAAATTGCACCCATCCCACATTGTCAAGTAATGAAAATATGCCTCTTTTTCTACTGTTGAATGATTCAAAATCAGGTATTTCTGGAAATACTTACAAAGGGTAGGAAAGGAAGGAAAAGGTCAAGAGGTACACCAGAAAAAGGTATAAAAATCAACTATGTTAATCATAAGGGTGGATGGATTGCACTTTTCCACTTATTTCAACATGTAATTTTTCTAACTAGTATGAATGACTGCAACCATTTTGGCCATTAGCTATTACCCACAAACATTTTATTCCATTTCAGCCAAATAGGTGCTTTTGTAGAACTAATGAAGGATCAGCACACAAATACTTGTAGAATCTCTTCACAACCCCCAACACAGACATAATTAATTAGCATTTAACCTGAGATACAATCTGTTGAGAGGTTGTCTTTAAATATTTCTTCATTTGTTGCATCAATTCATACTGATGGTGGTAGTTCATGGGAGGAAATTTTAAAAAATGGAAAAAAAACTTGGTTGATAGCATGGCTTTTTTTTTTTTTTTCTTACTGTAGTGGTAAAAAAAAAAAATCACAGAATCACAGAATTCATGTTCTCACAGTAGCCAGAAGCTAAAATAATGTGCTTCTTTATTGCACGTCAAACCAAGAAAGATATAAAAGCCAATGATTCCTAATCCAAATGTGAAAGTCAGGTTCACCTCAGCCGGATTTGGAATGTGCTAATTTCCATTGGACTCAAGTTGATCTCACTTATATTTTGAGCCCCAGGAGGTGAATGCATCAAGGATAATGACGAAGGTGTGAGACTCTCGACAATAAACTTGTTAAAAAGTTTCTGTACCAACATCTGAAAAGTAAATGATAAAATTTGCATATTTAGATCAACTTTGAAGATTAGTGGCAAAACTATATATTCAGTGAAAATTGGAATGAGAAGGAATAAAACAATATGTTGAACTCTTTTGAGGAAAAAAGGGTGGATTAAATATACATATATAAGTTATTAAATATATATACATAAGTTCTCTTTTAAGGAAAAAATGGTGAATTAAATATACATATATACCCACTTGGACATAGAGACTATCCTTGAAAGGAAACAGAAAACCAGTAATGGTCATGAGCAACATATTCCACATTCCTTTTTGTATTGCTTTAGGATTTTATCACGCACAGGGGCTTTTTCAATAAAAGAAAGGACATTCAATGGCCAAGAAGCTTTAAAAACATCCTTATTCTCTTTTAGTCAATACTTATCCCTGACAATGGTGGCCTCATCTACTTTTTCCTGTTCCAACAGAGATGAGAGCACACAGGTTCACTGCAGGGAAGGTTCATTATGTCATTTGAGTCCCAGTCTATAGAGATGGGCAGGTCATTTGGAAAGTATGTCCCTTACCACTGTCATGTTACATGTCTCTCTGGATCGTATAATCCCCTTATGACTCCTTAATGTCAGAATGTTCAGAACCAAGTATATACTTAGATCATCAGCAATACAATAGAGTGCAAATATAGTATAATTAAAAAGTAATAATAGGCCGGGCGCGGTGGCTCAAGCCTGTAATCCCAGCACTTTGGGAGGCCGAGGCGGGTGGATCACGAGGTCGAGAGATCGAGACCATCCTGGTCAACATGGTGAAACCCCGTCTCTACTAAAAAGTGCAAAAAATTAGCTGGGCATGGTGGCACGTGCCTGTAATCCCAGCTACTCAGGAGGCCGAGGCAGGAGAATTGCCTGAACCCAGGAGGCGAAGGTTGCGGTGAGCCGAGATCGCGCCATTGCACTCCAGCCTGGGTAACAAGGGCGAAACTCGTCTCAAAAAAAAAAAAAAAGTAATAATAATATTGGTACTCTCTTAGCATCAGTTCCAAGCAGGGTAGGGTAAAAGATTGCAGAAGCTAATCTAAGTAAGTAAGTTCAGGGCTCCTAGCACATTTTTCTTTTCTTTTCGGACCCTAAATACATGCAAATGTGTAGGGCTGGAACTGAATCACTTGAGTCTGGTCTACAGCATTATTTATGAGGTTCAGGAGGAAAGCTGGGTTAGCTGAGCTGCCTGGTGAGGCAGACCTGCCTGTACCTAAATCAGCCCAGCTGCCTTCTCTGAGTCATGGCCCACTCAGTGACAGAGGCAGGCGATTGGAGGTTTGTTTCCTTCCAAGGACAGGCTTGATGGAACTGCCAGAAAGACCAACTTGAAGAGAAATCAAAAATAGGCAGCCAGCAAGCTGTGCTCAGACTGAGGATCTGTTTGGCCTGCACAGTGTTGACTCATATGCAAATCTGCATTAATCAGAAGACCAAGACCTACATTTATTTCTCAAGGGAAAACAACTGATTGGCGCTATGTACAGCTGTCTCTTGGGCTGTGGATGGATTATCCCACTAGCCTATAGTCTCAATGTTCCCAGTTGCTTCTTTATGGCTACCTCTATAAGCTTCAGTTATTACACACTTGCCTTGGCCTCTGTAATGCTGAACTAGATGACGTGTGGTTCAGGGGAGGAGAAAACTAGGGGTCTGGGAAGAAGACGCTTTGTAGGTTGGAAACAGAAGGCCTAGGAAATGACAAGAACATTGCCTTCAAATGTGCATAAATTCCAGCTATGCCTTTTGATGATGACAAGGAAAGGAGACTGAAGTTTTGAGACAGTGCATTTTTAAGATGGGGAGTTCAAACTAATATGCAGACTGAGGAGAATGAGACAGTAAAGAGGCAATGAGACATGATCTTATTGTCAAGACCTTTGCAAAAAGATGATTTCAAAGCACATTCAGTAAGCAAAAATAACCTTTTCAACTTACCTTTCCCTGAGTAGTAGAACAAAGCAGCCCTGTGCCTTTGCTAGAGAACCGACAATCAAATCCTTTTCTGTGGAGGATTAAGGCTGCCTCATCGGAATGCCCACTGCCCACCTGCAAATGAGCAGAATGCAGTCACACCATGCAGACAATAAAGCAAATATTTACAGTACTTCACGCACCACTCTCTTGATGTCGGCATCCAAAAGCATGTTTATTTAGCAAGAAACTGAGGCAAATACATTTCTCCTCAGGCCCATGCTCACTGCCCATTCACTTGCTATCATGCTCTCCTACCTGTACTGAGCCAGGTGAGATTATGTTCTAAGGTTACTTGTTGGGTAACCTCATGCCTTGGTTTCCCGTATAATCCCTGAAAACTTAGGTTTCCTTATGTCCATACATTATACAGCTAGTGCCCGACTTACGACCACGGTCAGGACTGTGGAACGGTCGTAACACAATTTGGTCGTAAGTAGAGTAGGCTATATGTACAGCTGAAATGGTGCACGTGGAGATGGTAGTGCTGCCAGAAGCTGGCCCGCACTGTCGTACGCCCAGCTGGGCACCATTTGCGCTGCCAGATGCGGAGCAGTCGTGGCTAGCGATTGTGGTCATAAAGTCGAATGGTACTAAGTTGCACAGGTCGTAAGTCGATCAATACCTGTATATTGTTTTATCAAAGTTTCTTTGAATAAAGCATTTTGTTTTCATCTTATTTTTCTAATGCACACATCAGCTGAATAAACTGCACCTAAACTTAGTCCTTATCTGGTCATTGAATGACATACCATCTAAGTTAAAAGTCACATACACTTCTTTATTCAACACTAAATTTTGCTAATTGCATTAATATTCTTACTCATTAATATATTGATTCATAATTTTATATTAGAGCTATTTAATATTTAAATTTAGCTATGCTTTCACTTGCTAAGCCAGCTCACATTTACTAGCTTGACATATCATTTAGGTTGATACTGCAGAAGCTATTGTTGAAGGGCAGGTAAAAACAAAAACACTAAACATGACAAATCAGCTATAGGGGTCAGTATACATTTTCTTGCAATAAAATTTCTCACATCCATTTAAGCATCAATGTCATGAATGGTTCAAGTCTCTGAATTTTAAATTATAATTATCTTAATAAAATATATGTTTCCTAAAGTTGGAAGGTGTATATGACAATAAGAAAAATGAATTAAAAATCCCTGGAAAAATTAAGAAACAAACAGTTTTTTTAAAAAAAGAGTCATGTGTTGCTCAGCACTGACACTGTGATAAAACTGATTCTTTCCTCTGTTCTCTGGCTACAGACAGGAATATGCCCAAACTCTTGATCATTCTCACTAGGGGATAAGATTTTTTAATGTACTAAAGAGACATCTTTCCTGAATAGCTGCCAGCATCTCCGCCACTGATTTGATTTTAATGAGCCTGAACAGTTTAAAGCTGTCCTCACCTCACTCTTGGCTAGAATAACCTATGTTATGATGTTTCACACTGGTACTTTGTAGGGGTACTGCTAAGATTTTGTTTGAAGAAAGAGAAAAGTCATTTAAGGAATTCTGAGTCATCACAAGACCATATGATACAGCAATTTTAAATCATATGATAAAAATTTCTAATGAATTTCAATACATTTAAAACACCCTCCCCATGTAGTATAAAAGTAACACATAGGAAAATCCTTCATTTATGGTATTATTAGATCTCCAAAAGAATAACAAAGAGGACTCTATCATGTGCCAACTGTGAAACCTTGGGATAATTTCTTCTTCCTTAATATACATATTCTTCCCTGTAAAATGGAGGTAATGTTTCTATTATTTTTTTCATGAAGTCATTGTGTGGATTAATCTGTTGAAAATACCATGTAAATAGCCTCACATAGCCTTGTACAGCAGAATGCACTAGTGCAGGGGCTGCGGAGTAAGAGTGGTTCAGAGCCTGAGTGGGGAGTCAGACAGCTGATCTGGATCTTTGCTCTACAATTAACTAGCTGCGGATTTCAGCAAAACCAGATTTTCCTAAAAATCAAGATGAAATGAAATGAAATAACTTAACAAAGACACGGCCAAGTGCCTGGCATACAGGAAGCCCTTTGTATAGTCGCCATTATTATTTCCAATAGTGTAATCCGTCAAATAAATATTGGTGATCATTTTTGTAATAATTACAAATTAAACAATACTCTTACTTAACTTCTTATTCATAAATTTCCTTTATTGACATTACAACTTTGTAGCTAAAGAATCAGAGAACTCCCAAATTATATGTTTACAGTCACACATCAAAATCATAATGAAGTCTGCATTCAGGTTCACAGATTAGACAACCTCTTAATTAAACTATTTTAAAAGCACATATCACTATTAAAAGCATCTGGCCATTTGAACTCATTGATTCATCCTTACACACTACTTGATAGCATGCATTGCTAAAATTTCTGCAACACATTTGCTCTTGCAATAACAAATTCCTAAGGCCTTTATAGCAACAGAAGGGGACAAAAAAAGTGGGAAGGGAAACACCTTTGGAATTCTACATTTGAATTCTACAAGAGATTTAAACCGACAATACAAAAATAGAGATAAAAGTCATAAAAATTAACTTTCACTGATAGAAAAAGTTATACTTTCTCTCAAAACTAAAATTACATCACTTTTGTAAGAACAAACTGAAAATAGCAATCATCTTGTCCAAGTTTTAAAAAAATCAAATATTCATGAAAGTATCAGTTTTCAAGCAAAAATACCTGAGGCAAAGCAGCAGTTTTTCAGTTTCAAAGTCTGTCTAGACATTTTATTTCCAAGAAAACTGTTTTTCAAAGTAGGGAAACTGTGAATTTAACTTGAATATGCATGCAGGAAAACAGATACCTTCAAGCCGTCAAACTGTCTGCTCTAGGACAGTAAACAGATTTTGAAAGAATTGCTTTTATATTCATTAATGCATTGTAATATCTGTACTCCATACAAGGGGAGGATGTGGGGAAGAAAATTTACAATTTTTGAAATTGTGCCAAGCACTGTGGTAGGTAACTATCTTTGTAAACAGATTAGATCACTTTCAAGGCTGGATTTGAAGTGAGGCTGGGGTTTTCAAAAGTTTCACAGGGAAAACCTGTTGCAAATTTATTTCAGGGGATAAAACCAACATTCAGCTCATAGACTAAGCTGGGCCTCTGAGGCTTTTCCAGCAACTTGGTGGAGTATGGGGAAAGATGATTTGGTTTGCAGAATGAAGCCATCAGATAAAGCTGTCCTTAGAGAAAGCTGAATCAGACCAAAGATTTTTCTACCATGAACCATTTATGTGACTTCGAGTAAACCTCTATAAATTCAGCAAGCTAGAAGAGTATCTCTTAGGACGGAGAGTCAACTGCAGTGTCAGTATCAGTCATTGCTAATACCTGTTGAGCCCTTGCTGTGTGCCATCCTCTGTGCAGAATGGTTTTCATTGATTAACTCATTTTGTCTCACAACAGCCTTTGAAATAGTTGAGGTGGTGTATGAGTTTGTATTAACATATGTAAATACACAGGAAAATCTCTATCACAAAGCATTATCTTTTATACTCAAATAGCAATGACTGCTAATGCAGTGATCCTGCATTAGCCCTTAGTCTTCTCCCTCCAACGGTTGGTATATCCTTCTATAGGTGTCCTGTTATTACTGAGGACACAAGAAAAATTCAGTGTATTCCCTAACACTTTTCAGCGCTCCTTCTCCCTTCTTATTTCCATACAGGACAGTGAAGAATCTGAGAAGCCATCTGGACTCAGACACACCTGCATGTGCTCCCAGCACCATTTACTGGCTGTGTGCCTTAGACAGTTACCTATCATATCACTAGGTCAGTTAGTTTCCTCTTCTGTAAGACAGGATAAAAATACTGCCTACCTTCTTAGTGTTGTTGTGAGAGCTTTAAATAAAGTTCATGTAAAGCACTTGGCACAATGCCTGGCAAATAGACAATTTTAGATATGATATTTTTAAATATCTGAGGAATTACTAACAAAGTATTAAGTTGGTGCAAAAGTAAATCTAGCTTTGTCATTACTTTTAATGGCAAAAACTGCAATTACTTTTGCACCAACCTAAAATATCAGGAATATAAGTCAAAGTGACATCAAGATTTACTCTGGCAATAAATGTCAACATCTAATTTAAAGAAGTGACAATATTTTTACCTCCTTATTAGTGAAATCACCATTGCTCATAACTGAACTATCATAGGTGAGAACTTTTACTTGTCAAGCACTCATAGGGGTTACTATGTACCACACACTGTTCTAAGCGCTTTACTAAGACTGAAATTATTTCCAATGTTCAGACCATCTCTATAGTGAGTACTATTACCATCTCCACGTTACTAAGGAGGAGCACGGGACTCAGAGAGTTAAGTGACTTGCTCTAAGTCACATGATTAGAAAGCGAAGGAGACACACTAACACCCAGGACATCTGTTTCCAAAGTCTAAGCTTTTATCAGCTTCCTTCTCCTGCCTTTGCACTAGCTATGAATTGGTGCTCATAGATACCTAGCCAGGAGAGAAAAGATAAGGATTATTTTTGATGTAAAATAACAAAATACTGTAAACTAAAGGAGATAACCCCACCAATTTATTGCTGTAAAGGGGGAGTATTGATTGATGGTTCCAGCAGAGATAAATCTATAACTTATCAAAAAATATATCAATTCAGAAAGCAAGGTTTGGAAATTGTAATTTCCTTCCATCTACCACCTACCCATCTATCCATTCACCCCACTTCAAATAGGATTTAAGGCCATTCTGAAAATTATACACACGACAGTCTCTTCTAAGGAAAAATGTAGGCGAATAGTCCTCTACCGAAGATACTAAGATGTGAGTTATGTCATTCTTCTCTCGCACCAAAAGAAACAGTGAACTTTTGGAAGTAAACTTATGGCTAAAGAAAAGCCATAACTTTGGCCAAATTGTTCAGGACTCATGCGATCCCACCCTCCTCACAGGGTTAGTAAGGTGCATATAGATTAAGGCATGACTACATATCTAGTAGGAATATTTCTCCATCCCACTCAGATTCCTTGAAAATACCTAACACTCATCTCTAGTGCATTCTGGCAGCTGGAAAGGTTAGAAAATTGCATGCTTCATTATAACTGCTAAGATGGGAAATAACCAGTAGAAATTCATTTTTTAGAGTGCTCATTAAAATGTCCAATAATAGCAATCCTGTTTTGATCAACAAGATAAAATGATAGAAAGAAAAGGAAGGCAAATGGTTGTTCTCAAATACGTACAACAGAGGATTTTTTTTTTTTTTTTTTCATAATTTTCACCTTTCCAGAAGCCAGGGAGATCAATAAAGCACCAATCAATTCTTATAAGAAAGACAAATAAAGTAAAATCCTCAAACTGCTTTTTATAAGAAAAGAAGAGGCAGAATGCACAAGTGGAGGAGAAAATCTTATTCAGTAAGTGGTGCTGATATTGAAAGATGGCTATTTGCAAGAAACAAACACAAATCAATTACACAGAGAATAAAGAGTTAAACATGTTTTTATACACACACACACACACATAAATAAATATGTGTAAATATAAAAGCCATGGAATAATCTAAAAAAAAAAAAAAAAAAAAAAAAAAAAAAGAGCTGAACTACGTATCACTTTTCTAAAGTGATTCCAAGTAGAATGGCTCCATGAAGCTGAGCTTAACTGGCTTCCTCTCTGTCGCTCCATTCCAGGCTGAACCTGCACCTCCAGCTTCAGAAACCTGACTCATGATTTGTCCTCCCAAGAGATCCTTCCAGCATCTTCTCTTCCCAATCTCCCTTTTTCTTAAATAATGGCCCTTTCCTGATGACAAGGCTTTTGCATTTAGTGTATGAGTGGTGTTCCTGTTGTCTCAGTTTCAAACCTTTACAGAAGCATCTTTGTAGTATCTCAAACTCTTCATAGCATAGGAAAAGGGGGTGATCAAGGAAAAGAGTTGAAAGGCCAGCAGAATAGGAAAGCTAACTGGTAAGCTTGTAATAGTGGCTGGAATGGGCAAGCCCACACAGCATGCTGTGAGGCAGGGCTTCAAGAGATGTTTGTTGCCCTCTTCATCTGATTACAAATGTACAGCATATAATCATTTTCCAAAAATTGACATAAAGCAGAAAAGCGACACATGTCCGTCTAAAAGCAAGCTATGTCTATATAAAAACATAAACTCGTCTACTAATATAGAGCAATCCCTGAAAACTTGGACTTTTAGAAAAAAAATTAGTAATTCTAAAAATGTCAAACACTACCCTCTGAGGCCTCACACAGCACTTGAGATTTGGAAGGCCTGGCCGGAGGTCTGATTCTGCCATTTACTGCTGGGTAATTTTATTTTTATCATTTAACTTAGTTCTAAATCTTACTTTCCTAATTTAGGATATGGAGATAACTCAACAATTTCATCAGAAGAATTTTTAAAAATTACTAATTTCTAGGCTCTCCTCCTCAGCCCTATAGAATCAGAATCTCAAGAGATCTGGAAATCTGTAAACGTCTCTATGTTTAAAATCTCCCATGTGATCTGGACAGTGAATCTGAGGGCCAGTAGTTGGAACTGGGGAACCACCTCAGTGGGTTATCATACCTGCAGCCTGCAACTTGCGTCCCTCACTGTTCCTTGAATCTATAACCTCTTATCCCAAAAGTCAAGAAAACCAACGGAGGTTTAGAATTGAGAAACCTTTAGACAGCAGCCCAGGGGAGGGCCAAGCAAGGGCGTTCTCTATCATGGTGCTGAAGGAATTGGTCAGGCAGGAAGACACATGTCCTTATCATGCTAAGGTGATCTTCAGACACATTTCTCATGAAATACTGTGGTGGTTAGGAAAATGCTTACTTAAATACAGGCCAATGCAGACTTGAGGTCTTGCTTGGAACCTTTGTCTATTTTGACATTATTTCAAAGGGAAAAAATGAGTTGCAATCACCAAGTGAACAGCCCATTATTGCACAGTGGAAGCTTCTAGCACATAAAAACAGGAATCCAATACAAAACGCTTAGATCTGGCTTCCGTACTTATTCATTGAGTCATTTTGGTCTTTCTTTTAGTGTAAGCATGGAATTACACTAGGCACTTTGTAAGTATAGCTTTCTTTGAATCAATACCCTCAACAGTTCCCTTCAATGATTATCTTTCTGTTAACAGGTTAGGGCAATTCTTTAAAGAAGTGGTTGTGGATGGACCAATCTGTCCTCTTGGATTACTAGTGGGCTTTTAAACGATTGTTATAAATATGTACTGCTAAGAGTCCAAGGCTAACACAGAAACTGGCACCAATAGATAAGACAATGCAAAACTGCCAAGTATTTAGTTCTGATGATGTGCCAGCATGGTAGTTATCAATAGGAATTAACATTTCAGTTTTTATTCTTCTTGGTCAAATCTTTATGTTGTTAAGTTGCTCTCTATTCCCCCTGCTAAAACCCCAATCTGCACCCAGGTTGGAGTAAGTGTCATTAAGATAACAATGTATGTTTACAAAGCGCTTCTGTTTTCAAATGGCTTTCATAATAGGATTTCATCAGTTTTTAGCAAAAGACCTGACATAGGAATTTGTGACATCAGCCTCATGTTATAAATGGTAGCTGAGTCAGCAGTCACTCAGGAGACAGGTAGGGAGGGTGGCCCACCTATCCAAAGGCACGAAGTGCAATGGGAAGCCAGGTGGCTGCAGTGAACACAGGCCAGACTACAGAGGGCCTAAATGCTCAGGGTCTGCACCAATTCAATAAGCAATGAGTTTTTTTTTAATCTGAAAAGTGATTAGATTCATTTTACAAGAAAATAGTCAAAAGTAGGAAGGATGTAAAGAAGTCAGTTACCACTAAAAAAAGGTAAAAAAGGTGACACGAAAAACAATTTCCAGGCTTCACTTACAGAAGGTAAAACCCTATACCCACTGACTCTAGTTAGCTCCAGCTGCTTCCAGAAAACAATCACATTTAAAACAACTACAGTGGAAGAGCCACCCAGAAGTGAGGCTAAGGGATGGTGACCGCCCATCCTCCCCATTAGCCTCTGGGTTCTTTGGGTCACTGATGTCCTCTACCATCTATGTCAGGAGGTGATAACCTGAAGCCCAGGGTCTTTGGTGCCCTCCATTCTATTCTTTACTTTTCTTTTAGCTCATTTATTAATGACATGACACCTCAGGGAGAAAAGGTAGACTACAAAAAAAAAAAAAATATATATATATATATATATATATATATATATATATATATATATATATTTCTTCTATTGGTTTTCTAACAGGAAACTGAGTTGCAGTGATTCTCAAGAAAAAGATATGAAAATACAAAGCTTCTGATACAGAAATAACTAAGTACTATTTCTCTAACTTCTGAGAGATACAGTCTAACAAGGACAAATGAATAAGAAAAGTCAGTAGTGCTAAACTTAAGGCCCAGATCTCCTACCTACTATGTTGATATTTCCTGACCTGCTCACCATACAGAACTTTTCTAAGAATCAAGTAAATCAGTATCAGGATATGCTCTAAAATATAGAGCAATAGTCAAATGAAAAAGCTTTTGGCCAATGGTGAAGCCCTCTTAATAATTCTTCAAAGCATGGTAAAGCATACAGTATTTTTTTCATTTCTTTACTCCCTTAAAACAAGTACATAACAAACAGCAATTTTTTATAGGCATATTTTGAGACATACCTTTGACTGTAGGGTTCTCAGATTAACCAGATGAATGTCACAAGGCAAAGATGACTGTAATGGAGAGAATTCACCTTGCAGCTCAAGGTTAGGTGAGGAGAACTTATTTGCCATTGGAAAGACTGGATGGTTCATGAGAGAAGAAGTTATGTGGCTAAGGAGAGAAGGATAACTGACCGAATTCTTTTCTTCTTCCTATCAAGAAAAAACAAAAATGTTTAAGGTCTATATTTCCAGTTCTCATTACATTAACAGAATTATCCAAGAGGGTTTAAATATAAAAATATATTAATACTTTGGTTTTATTATATTTTATAAGTAAGTCTTAGAAAATACTCCATAAACTACCAAGTTTAGTTGTAAGCAATACAAGAAAATAAACAGTGTATATCTAATTCATATGCTTAAAATGTATCTTTCATTCATTTAATACTAAAAATACCAAAAAATTTCCTACAAACATTTTAGGACAAGGCATACCTTCTTATGAAAATTCTCAACCTATCAGAAAACTCTCAGAAGTACAAGGATTGGGCTGTACATAGATTATTTGTAGTGCATCATCAAATATTATGTCCCTGCTCAGGTTTCATCCATCACATTCTTGTGGTTTCATTTATACACCTTAACAAGACCACAATGGCAAGTACTGATTCAAAGCTATAGTCCATCCATGTTAACAAATGATAGGAACTAAATGTTACCCAATGATAGAATTAAAAAAAAATAAAACTATCAAAATAAACCCAGTTTTTAAATATAAATAACATAGGTGACACACCTAGATCATCTGTTTTCTTTCCATATGGTAAATCATTGCCAATTATTTCACTATTCTATTCCAAAACTAGAAGTGTTAAATGTTACTGAATAGTTATCACACACTTACATAGTATATGATTATTCCATATAATTTAAAATGCTTTAGTCTTTGCTGTAGTATATGGTTAAAGGCAACATTTCTGAATATTCAAACATTAAATAATTGACTAATGTTGGCAGATTACATATGCTAAATGATACACAAAATTAATTAAATCAATGACTGAAATGAATCTTAATCAATAATGCCTAAGGAGTAAAAACAGACACAAATAACCGAGAAAATAATTTGTGCAGAAAGGTCCTTTGATCATCAGTTACATCTGAACCAAATTTAATTTTGCATATTATTTTTTAAAATGACTACTGCATTGGTGTCTTCTGATTTTGCATCTTTTTTGTAATATAAAGCTCAAATAAAAGGCTTGGCTACTTATCCGTGTGAAAAGACAGGATTTATAGAGATATAGAGATTAAAATTCAGAATGTCAGATTAGCATTGCACAGAAGGGTGCTAGCAAAAAGTGACTACCATCGTGCCAGCAGCTAACATTAGATGTCATTACAATTCAGACCATGGAGAGAGAAAAAAAAAAATTTTAAGACAGCAGAGGGACATTGCAATATTAAGACACTGACAAAAAATCAGGTCTGAAAGAATTGTTAAAAAAAAATGTATCTATTCTACATTTTTTAAAAGAAAGATTAAATAAAGCATATAAAATAATATTCCCCAACAATACTGAAACATAATGCAGCTTGTAGAATAACACGAATAAAGTGGGAACAATTTCAACAAGATATTTTAAAGGTACTCCAAGATCAAAGGATTTCATAATCTAGGTCAGGATTGATAACAAAATCACTCATGAATAATGAAACATAAAAAGATTCAAATAGAAAAGAAAACACCTCCTTCATCAAATTTGGGAAGTGTTAAGTCCACTCTAGGTCAAGAAACATTCAAAGAAAGCTCTGGCTTCGTTCTACACTCTTGGAGCAATTCCTTGCCACTCCAGTGAGTAGCCAGAACATTTCCTGATTGATCTTCTATACTTCAGAAGCAATAATGTGGATATATAACAATCCTCCAAACCAGATTAGTTCTTCCTAACCATTGGTATTTCCCCAAAATTAACCACACAACAGAATGACTTGGGACACCTTTAATAGACTAGATTCTTGGGTCATATCCCAAATCTACAACGTCTTGGGAGGTGGGGTCCTGAAAATACAAAGCTGAAAAGCCTCCCTCGGTGAATCTCATGGAGTCAGCCTCACACTGCTCCGTGATCCTGTGCTGGGAACTGCCACCCCAGACATCCAACCTTACAGAGAAAACAGAGCTCCCTTTAGATTCAAAAGATGAGCTGTACCTTTTCACTACCTTTGCATTAAAAAACAAGATTCAGTTTCAAAGACATTTTGATGGGAGTCTTCTAAAAGGAAACAATGTCATGGATGTTAAGGACTTCAAGAATTTAAAAACTGTAGTTTATTGTTCTTAGCAAGATAAAAAAGTTTATAGAAGAGTTGTGGTTCACTACCCTAAGAGCATCATGAACAAATAACACTGCTGGAGGCTGGCCAGGCTGGAGTGGCGAAGTCTCACCCAGGGTTCCACCATTCATGTACTTTCTTATCATATTTACAGCAACAAGAGGCTCAATGATATCAACTGTTGAACCATCAACAATTATATTAATCTCTACAAAGGTAATCTTTTCACTGTAAGTCATATGATAAACTCAAAGTTTTAAAAATACATTTTCTACGGGAAATTTTATGTGTTTAAGTTATAAATGAATTCCCCAGCCTTGTACTTAACTAATCTAGTACTATAAACCTTATTTAATTTCTCATTGGTTGGAAGGCTTCATTCACACTATTTAAGTGTAGCTTTCTCTTTGCAGTCTGCCTGACATTAAAGAGAGTTTCTAGCATCTTCTGATCCAAACCACACAAAGTGGAGATCTTCCTCACTGGGTTCCAGCCCTTATTCCACCAGTTGGCACTTCTTGCCAGACTCCTTGGTGCCCTTTATTAAGCTCACTTTGAGTCACATCAAAGACTTCTACTTCATCTACATCAAATTCTATTAAATTATGGTGAGATAGTAAGAGGCATTTTTTGTTACCTTTGTTTATTCAGTTTGACTTGAAATACAGTGGGAACTTAAATGTCTGTGGAAGTAAATCTATTAATAAGCAAATGCAATATAAACAGAGAAGAGCACTAGAGAGGACGGGTGGAATAACAAGACAATGAGGAAGATGGAGAGAAAATGAATAATAATATATTGAATCATAACATATAGAGGTAAATATCATGTAGCCCACGATTGAAGACTACGGGGAAGGTTTGTAGATACACATTTTGGTAGGTCTGTATGGTATTAAAAAGTTTTTTTTTTTGCTTTTCAGCCAACCCTTTAATAAAAAATTCATACTAAAAAAGCAACCCAAAAAACTCAAAACGCATTTTTTGTTTTTTACCCAATAAACTGGAAATTTGTGTCACCCCGAGCAGGCATTCAGTCCCATGTGGAAATAATCAGCTGGAGCTGAGTTGTGGGTGTTAGTGGAATGTGTCCTCAAGTTTACCATAGATCTTCTGGTCACCTAACTTAAGTATTTACCCTTAAACCTGATTGACCTCCCTCATGCTGTCACTTTTCTAAACCATATAAGCATTTAAGATTTTAATCTGATCTCTCCAAATTTCTTCTCCTTATATTTAAAGGCAAAGCAACACAATTATAACACTTCAACACTTCCAGGGTTCCTAGCTCATGTCTCATTAACCAATCAGCAGGAAAGAAGTAAGGAGAAACAGTCAAAGAAACAAATCCTAAATCTGTCAATGCCTGTTTTTAGTCCATTTTCTGTTGCTGTAACAGAATACCACAAACTGGATAATTTATCTTTAAGGAATTTTATTCAGCTCACAGTTCTGGAGGTTGGGAAGTCCAAGAGCATGGCACTGGCATCTGGTGAGGGCCTTCTTGCTACATTATCACATGGTGGAAAGGCAAGAGAGTGCATGCAAGAGAGCTCATTTTTATAACAAAGCTCCTCCTGCATTAACTAACCCATTCCCATGATAATGGCATTAATCCATTCATGAGGGCAGATCCCCTATGACTCAAAAGCCTCCCAAAGTTCCCACTTGCAACACTACCACAATGGTAGCCAAGTTTCCAACACATGAACTTTTGGGGAACACATTCAAACCCTAGCAATGCCAAAAGAGATGATTTCTATTTTCCATTTCTATTAGTCTTTGAGGATAATTAGCATAAATGATGGTCAACCTCATGCATCCACAGTCCTTGTTGGACAGCTCACACAGTGAATATCATCCAAGTCCTTGTTTTTACTGACTCTCTGCAGAATTATTTGAGGACAGGACTCACTTCCACTTAGTTAGCTCGGGATTATTTCCATGAGGCTCTGTCATGCTCAGGACATCCCACTATAATTTCTTCCTAACCAGGGAGTATCCCCCTACTTCACTTTTCTCCACCATTATTTTAGATACTAGAGTTTGAGTTGAAATTAAGAACACTTTCCAGAAAATTCGAGTTACATACTATTAACCTTCCTCAATTAAGTGTCTTTTTAATTATTTTCACTAGACATTAAAATGTATTTTCTCTTCTCTAGTTCATTTATTTAAAAGAAACCACTGAATGAAGCCCCAGAATCTATATTTCAGCAACAGAAAATTTTAACCAACATAGGATTGTAAAATAAAAACATTAAATTTAAATTAATTACTATCCAAGGAGTCTGAATGGGAATAAACAAATTCACTTTTAAGACAAAGCTTTAGATTTAATGTGAAAATTTCTATTGTTATAGTTGACAAAAGTTTTGTAGATTAGTATCAATATAGAAAGTCGTATAAGCCAGAAACACCTTCAAAAGGAGCAACAGACAGTAGCTGCCAGCCCTCAGACAATAATTTCCCTATGCAGTTTTAGTCCTTAAAACTAAGCTATATTGTCAGTAATTGATTTGAAACATGAGTCTCAAGAATAGTATGGCTCTTTACATCTAAAATGGATACTACTTCTTTTTAATATTCTAAATACTGGAAGAAGTTTTTGCTTTAATTGGCTGCTGCCATTTCATTCAATCAACTAGTATTTTATTAAAGAGTATCTACCATATATAAGAACATATGACAATAAAGGCAGCGGGTCCCTGGAATCTAGTAGGGGGAATGGAACATGCATATGAAGACAAGGTAATAAGCAGAAATGGCAATAAATACAGTGGCAAAATGTGCACTAACAGCTCATTCATCTATGCATTTGGATATTCATTCATATGACATATATTAGGTGAATCCTCTGCTAGGAACAATCCTAGAAGTGGAGAGAGGCACAATCCCACTCTCATGGAGATTACAGTCCAAAGGAGGTGAAAAGACAGGGATCAAATAATCATACACATGCATGAGGGTGAGATGCATAGTTTGGAGGCAGCACAGGGGAAAGGCTTTTAATCTGGTCCAGAAGCAGCTGATGAAGTAAACACTAATCTGAACTATCACCCAGAGTTTCTAGGGCAAAGGATAATAGGCCATGTGCAAAAGTGCAGTGGCGAGGAGGAGATGGAAAATACTAGGGATGTGAAGGAAACCAGTGGGCCTAAAGCAGACACAGTTGAGAGGCACACAGATGCCTAGGGGACATGCAGGGCCTATATCATAAGGCATTCTGGAGGCCATAGTAAGAATTTTGACATTTTTACTGACAGCAATGAGAAGATATCAGAGGATTCAGCAGGAAGCAATAAAGTTAGGTTTGGCTTTGGGAAAAAAACAAAAAACATTCTGCCTTCTGGGTTAAGAACAGACATGGCAGAAAGGAGAACAGGGTGGATGTGTATAGGCTAGATCCAGGAAATACAGGAAGTCAGTTTAGATTAGGGTGGTGGATGTAAAGAAGATTATAAATTTGAAACATTCAGGCAATGAGATAGATAAGTGATGGCATTACTCTGTGAGAAAAGGCTGATAGGGATATGCATGTATCAGGCAGAACTCTTATGTGTCTGTCCTGACATTGGATGGATGGTGGTTACTGTAGACTGGGTGGAACACTGGAAATGGGCCAGGTCTGGGAGGGAGGAAAGATCATGAGTGTGTTGGATATGTTAAGCTTGAGGTGTCCTTATAAACAGAGAATATCAGGAAGCAGTTAGATACATCTGGAGGTCAGAGGCAAGCCTAAGCTAAAGATATGCGTTAGTGGCTTCTACCTGTGTGGAGGATGCAAACAAAACCAGGGGAGTAGAAGAGACTGCCAAGGGAGAGCATAAAAAATAAGAAAAGGAGAAGGCCAGGGCCTATGCCTTCAGAGCTCTAAGATTTAATGGCTTAGTTGAAAACTATTAGAGAGATAAAGAACTGCCAGAGAGGTAGGAGGAAAACCAAGCTGCATGGCTCCATAGAAGCCCTGGCAAGGTGGTTAGTATTTTACAGAATAACAATGGCCAGTGTCAAATACTGCTGAAAGGTAAAGTAAGATGATGACAGTCAATAGCCACAGGATCTAGTGACATCAGCAAGAGCTCTTTCAGAATATGATGGAGGCTAAAGCCAGAATGAAACAAACTGAGTGTGAGAAGGAAGTGATGAAATAAACTGATCTCATAAACTCTGGCTCAATCGGGTAGAAGAGAAAGGATAGTAGCTCAGAGGAAATGGAAATAACAGTTTGAAGGAAGGCTGTATTCCATTTCTATTTTTTTTTTTTTTTTTTTTTTTTTTTTTTTTTTTTTTGAGATGGAGTTTAGCTCTTGTTACCCAGGCTGGAGTGCAATGGCACGATCTCTGCTCACCGCAACCTCTGCCTCCTGGTTTCAGGCAATTCTCCTGCCTCAGCCTCCTGAGTAGCTGGGATTACAGGCACGCGCCACCATGCCCAGCTAATTTTTTGTATTTTTAGTAGAGATGGGGTTTCACCATGTTGACCAGGATGGTCTCGATCTCTTGACCTTGTGATCCACCCGCCTCGGCCTCCCAAAGTGCTGGGATTACAGGCTTGAGCCACTGTGCCCGGCCTCCATTTCTATTTTTAACAGAAGAAAGCAAGGAGTGTTCAAAGCTAACAGAAAGAATCTCCCAGGGAAGTGTTGGATATGAGGAGCCAGGGAGAAACAGAGAGAGAATGAAAAGTAAAAGGATGCTGAGGTGGGTGAAGGGAGTAAGTTCCAAGGACAAGTTGTAGGACCTGCCTAGGATGATGGAAGATAAAGTCTCTTTTTAATATTAACATGAAGAAAGAAGGGAAGGATAGGAGTAGATACTAGGTAACTGGAACAAAGAGTCCTGTCTATTGGCTGTTCTCACTATAAAGTGGAAGGTGAGGTCACTGGCTGAAAAGAGTAGAAAGGACTTACAATGGTCAGGGAAGAAAGAAAAACAGCAAAAAGAGCGAGCCCATGTTCAGGGCTATCCAAGGTAGGTGATCAGTGCCTGACCATTCAACACAGAGTACTAGATTTTTGCTTTGAGGAATGAAAATCAAATGTGAAAAACCTACATATAAATGTATTTTCAACTGAAGAGTCTAAGACTAGAATAATTACGCTAAGATTTCAAATAAATTTTACCAAACTTAATCTGCTAAGCATGTGACTAAGCTCTATTCTTTAACTTTTGTTTAGCTCAATTTTTCAATTCTCATGTCTTTAAAAATAATTTCAGACCCAGCAATCCCATTATTGGGAATAAACCCAAAGGATTATAAATCGTTCTATTATAAAGACACATGCACACGTATGTTCGTTGTGGCATTGTTTACAATAGCAAAGACCTGGAATCAACCCAAATGCCCATCAATGATAGACTGGACAAAGAAAATGTGGCATATATATACCATAGAATACTATGCAGCCATAAAAAATGACAAGTTTGTGTCCTTCATAGAGACATGGATGAATCTAGAAACCATCGTTCTCAGCAAACTGACACAAGAACAGAAAACCAAATGCCACATGTTTTCACTCATAGGCGGTGATGAACAATGAGAACACTTGGGCACAGGGAAGGGAACAACACTCACTGGGCTAGGTGGGGAGGTGGAAGGGAGGGACAGCGGGGGATGGGGAGGATGTGGAGTTATAACACTGGGAGAAATGCCTAATGTAGGCAACGGTAGGGGAAGAATGTGGCATGTACTTATGCAACAATACTGCAGGATGTGCACATGTACCCCAGCCCAAAGTATAATAAAAAAAAAAATTAATTATTAATAATAATTTCAGGAAATTTTACCTGAACTAATTTCTTGTCATTAGTTTTTATCAACATAACAAGCAAACACAAAAAATAAAAAGACCTAAGTTCAAATCCTACATGATATTTATAACTGAAGATCTCTTTCTGTGAATGTGGGCCACATCTCTTATAAAGAAATCTCAATATTGAAGATGATTTATAAAATTTTTAAAGCGAGAAGTTGTAATTTCAAGTTTTGGATGACAAAGAACAACCAATATCAGATCATGCTACTTATTTTTTCATACCATATTAACAGCACTTCTTTTTTCTAGTAGTATTCGAAATAGATTAGCTGTAATCTTGTTATCCTGGATACCTTGCTCAAGGCCACGATTATCATCTTGCATGAGTCTTCGATCCATGATAACT
Source organism: Saimiri boliviensis (assembly GCF_048565385.1). Lineage (NCBI taxonomy): Eukaryota > Metazoa > Chordata > Mammalia > Primates > Cebidae > Saimiri > Saimiri boliviensis. The sequence continues at coordinate 200,375,250 of NC_133449.1, forward strand.
TCAATCTGACCTAACGAACAAACAAACAAACAAGCAAAACTGACCAGAGTTACTTACCACTGACATTCAGTGAGCATCACTTAAGTAGAAGCCATGATGCCTTGCTCTAAATTTCCCCTCCAGTCAAGGAGGTAGATTTATACAACCCACTACACCATGGGCTTTCTCTTGATAATAAATAGCTCAAAGTAGCTACTACAAATTCATAAAACAAGATAGCATTTCTATGTTTCTTTATTAGTGTTTCACAATATCTGATAAAAAATTTAAAAATGAGCCAGGACAGAACAAAATTTAAATAAAACTTTTTTCCAAAAAATTAACCTTAAGGAGTAAATTAAGTTCTCCAAACGTTTAGTAGCACCATTTAAAATCTAAAAATGCTTATGAGGTTTATTAGGAAATGCACATCGCACAGAGAGTAGTAAAATACACACAAATGGGTAGGTCTAAAAAAGGTCTGCAAATAAAATTTAGATTACTTGATATGAGGCAGGTCTCTGAGGAGGCCCTAGAATGTGGACACAACCATCAAATACTCCCTTGCTTCTCCGATACTGTGTTAGCGGGAGCACCAGTGTCCTGCCTCTCTGGAGACATGGATGAATCTAGAAACCAGTAAAAGGGGTCATACCTGGTCATATCTGGTTCCTTCATTTGCTATTCAATATTTCCATATTTCCTCTAGTTTAAGCTGTAAGCTAATTATTACATTATGAGATTAAAAAGTAAAAAGCAAAAAAAAAAAAAAATACCCAAAACTAGAGTCACATACATATATACATTTAAGATAATACTCAAATAAGACTTAGAAAACTGAAGTTACATGCTTAAAATTACATGCATATTCATTCATATCCATTACTATATTAAATTACATTTTGGTACAAAAGGAAAACAGCTAACACAAAAGACTTTAACAATTACTACTTTTAGTAATATGACTTCTAGTCATACCAACTCTGTTTAGCCTCTTTCTTCTGAATTTACGTATCCAGTACCTAAAATTAACAGAGATAAGTAGAAATCTCACAAGGCAGTATCAAGAAGACAACTGTCCAAGATTTAGTCCCCAGGCATAGAGATTAAATGGGCATATCAACCTCTTGGCAATTTCTAACTGTCTCCTGTCTCCAAATGTTGGTACATGTAACACGTGACTGGCACTTAGTGATCTCCTGGATTGTATTCAAATTGCTTTAATTCAAATACTAAGGTATTTGGTGGCTATAGCAGAAACACAGGAACTTTACTTCCTAGCTTTTCTTTATCAGGAAGTGAGACAATACTGCTTTGTTCATCATAGCTTGAGTCTTACTGTCTAGTTCTCTATTTAGAGCATTGCCTCGAGAATTTAAAACAGAGTTTAAAAATGGGTGGTTCAAGAGTCTTGTATGCCCCAAAGATGTTTTACGTTTTGTCAACATACCGTTTTTTTTTTTTTTAATTATAACAATATTTTACAGATTGAACAACTTCACGTAAAATCCAAGACTTTTGAACTCTTCTTCAAAAACTGAATTTAGCAACACTGGGCCCCTAACTGCACAGCAACGATGCTGCCCCACTGCACATCAGGAACATGCTCTTGAGTTTGCTCAAGTCTCCAACCCTCCCTACTGGATCCCTGTTGTGAAGCCATTCCTATTTTCATAACCGAATTCATGTCTTTATGGCATGAGTTTACATGATCTTATCTAATGAAGGCCACAAAGAAAAATGAGAAGTAGCAGATTTTTTCGTGTGTGTAAGTTATAGAATGTACATATATACCTCATGTAAAAAGTGGGTTTGTGTCAAAGGACACACCAGGCATCGGCACTCACTATCTACCTTGCTCCTTCAGACATTTATCTCTGCCAACACTAAGAATGTAAGAAAGAAGACCAATGATAACATGTATAATAACCAATTAAACATATGTATTATAAAGGATCAAAGTCTCTCATTAGAAAGACTTTCAAAAATTAATCAGTGTCTATTGTCTATTTTCTCTCACTTTTTGAGCATCACTTTCTCTCTTTTAGAATCCTTAAAGCCATACCTCTTTATCTCCATATCTCTATCATTTCTACTCCCTTCCTTCTTTCAGGTGGTAGCAGAATAGAAAGACCATGATTCGGAGAAGGACCTAAGTTTGAACCATTAACTTCTAAACTTTGCAAACTTAGGTAACTTCTCTAAACCTCTGAATCTGAGTTTCCACATCCATTAAATCATGATGATGATGGTGACCTCTGCAAAGAACACACTATTAAGAGACGCAAATTATCTTTAAAAAGCAATCTTAACATGTAGTTTTATGTCTCCTGTTCTTCATCTGAAGATTTAGGAGATTCATCATTTTATGTTGTTCTCACAAAACCCAAAATTAACTAATAGTCTGGTTGTAGGAAGAAAAAAGCTGAAAAGAAGACAGGGAGGTTTTAAGTGGAGATTATACCACATCTGACCAAAAGAAAAAGTATACACTTGGAATTGAAACCTTTCAGAGTGAAAAGAATTTAAGCAATACATACCACTATTCAAACTTGAAACCCCTAAAGACTGAGCAGAGAGCAGTGTCAAACGATGTTTGGCATCCTGGATATAGGCCATTGTGGTCATTGGATAGACATTTGCTTGAAGGGGCAATTTGCTCAGTGTCATTCTAGGTTGAATCTATAAAACAAAACAATTAAAAAATTGAATCAGGCAATTTTTCTTCCCAAGAGAAAAAAGAAGCTTCCTTTTTTGTTCAATGGAAGAAATAATTGAAAAATTAAAACATTATTTAAAACAATATGAAGGAAAACCACAAGGATGTGAGAAAACAATTTTTAAGTGGAACAGGTAGGATTTTTCCAGATTTTTAAAACAGAGATTCTTACTTAAATTCAGCATAAAAATGCTTAAAAGTCTTCTAGCTCTCCAATATTTGCATAAAACAAATTATAAAGGTATTAAGTATTCATTTCTCATCTAAATCTAACATACTGCTCTTATAATGAATGCTAAGCATAATAGCTCTCTATCCCCTTTCAAGAAATATCTCTTATTATTCTTGGTTTTAATAAATACCACAGATCTCCCCACCAAATCTACTAAGATATTACATTATAATCAAATGCATACTTATATTTAAAAAACACTCAGTGCTTACTCTTTTTGATTAGTTTCAAGGTAGATAGTTCCAAATTCCAATTCCTTGGAGCCTAGTACCTGAACATTTGAAATATGACTATTTTTTGAGAGAGTCTGTCAGTAACCCCAAAGCCGGTCTGGGTCACAGTGACTGATTCTAAACTCAGAACCCTGTTATCAGTGAATCCTTAATGATGCCACACAAAAATGTCATTTCTTCATTTAAACTCATGAAAGTTGGACACAAAAGTGAAGAGGTATAAAGTTAGCCCAATAGTTAACATGTACTAAGTGCCCATTAACGAAAGGCACAGTCCTGAATATTTCACAAATCTGATCTTTAATCTTCCCAGCAACACTGAAATACGTCCCTCAAATTACTGGTTGTACTGGGTTGAATAATGCCTGCCTCACTAAAATTCCTGTCCACCCACAAACACCAACTGTGAATGTGATCTTATTTTGAAACAGCCTTTGCAGAAATAGATGAGGTCATTCTGGATTACAGTGGGCCCTAACCTAATGAGTGGCATCTTTACAAGAAGGACATTTGGACACAGACAGACAGATACAGAGACGTAGGGAGAACGCAGTATGACAAAAGAGGTAGAGATGGGAATGATGCCTCCACAAACCAAGGAAAATCAAACATGGGCAACCACTAAAAGCTGGGAAAAAGCAGGAAGGATATTTCCCTATAGCCTTTGTCGGAAATATGGCCCTGCCAACGCCTTGATGTTAAAAGTCTAGTCTCCAGAACTGTGAAAGAATAAAGTTTTGTTGTTTTACATGATTCCCGTTTGTATGGCAGCCTTGGGAAATTAATAAACTGATAAAGCAACAACTGTAAAATGTTTAAAGAAAAAAAAAAGTAAAGCTACCTTAAAAGAATTAACTATTTCTAATTTCCAAACCCAATTAATTTGTTTAAGTAAACTTGTTTTAAAAATGTAAAACTACCACAATCGTGTTATTGCTACTCCTAACTACCCACCTGTGGGGCTAGACATCTAGTTTTGCCCAAGTACTACTATATACAAAGTTTAAAAAATTAGCTGGGTATGGTGGTGTGTGCCTGTAGTCCCAGCTACTTGGGAAGCTGAGGCAGGAGAATTGCTTCAACCTGGAGGCAGAGGCTACTAAAAAAAAAAAAAAAAAAAAAACCAAAAAAGTATAATCCATCGATCCCTAATTATGTTTCCTTTCTGGTAGATAAATTTATATATATATATATGTTTTCAGCATCAATGTATTTAACATCATAGTGGTCACCCAATCTACCCTTTGAACAAATAAATCCTTACAAAAAGATGTTCTTAAAAAATGGTCTCCCAAATATTTGTTTTAACTTTAGGTATTTGATTAAATACAGAACCTGTAATTGTCTGTCAAAATTCAGTTTTATTTTATAAATAATTTGAAACTTTAGATATTATTTTTCAAATAATCCAAAATTAACTGGCCCATTATTACATATAAGAATCATATACTAATACAACCATCACTTAAACATTTTCATAGAAAATTACCTGGTATCCATTTAGGTCAGTATAAAATCTATTTTGACTTTTTATATCAGAAGAAATTTTCATTGCAATCTCACGGTTATATACTTTTCGGATGTCCACAATATTGGAAACTTCCACAGACTGTCCTTCTATTCCTATATTTAAAAATACATATAGATTAACAGAAAAAAATTACTTGCCTCACCTTTCTTAAATATAGTATACAGAACTCATTCCAAAGTTACATACATTTTCTTGTTTTCTACTCCCTGTTTTAACATCTCTCATATAATAAATGCTATGACAATTTATCTTTTCTTTTTAAAAAATATCAGAAGGTAGACAGCATTTCCTCAGAGAAGCATATTATTCAACTAAAGAATGAAGCAGCTGGGATGAAAAAAATGTAGATGATATATAACATGCAAATGATCCTCTGAGTTCTAGAGCGGAAAGAGGACATGACATGAAAAAAGGGTAGTCCTGCTACAGGCGGGTCCACTTCTCATCTGCACCACCACTCCCCAACATAGCCATTCTAGCCTGCTTTTTCACCATTCTCTCCTTACACACCAGAAATTATGAGCCAGTAAAGTTTATATTCTGTTGATTCAAGAGAGAGTATATTATTGCTCAAAAAAGACAGGAGATCCAATGAGATGATTTGTGGCTGAAAGTCATATTAACATATTAGTATTTGTGGACTATAATCTGGAAAGCTCTTCGGAAGTCAAATCAATTTTAACTTAACTTGAGTTTAGTAACTCTTAGGACCCCCTGTTATGAAATTGAACCATTTTATCCTTTGCTATACAAAGCAGAGGACAGCTTTAAAAAGTACCTAACATATCAAACATTCATTTGGATAAGCCTCAAGTGTTTACTGACTTCTGTCACTCTACCTTAATTGTATCTTCAGGTCCTCAGTGAGGCCTCGGGTTAATTTCAAAGATAGAAAGAGAAATTAAGAGGAAATCCAACACACTTAATACAGATCAAGGGTGTTATGAGATAAAAAGAAATGAATTAACGGCATTCGCAGTGACCTGTATGATACTGGAGACTATTACTCTAAGTGAAGTAATGCAGGAACAGAAAGTCAAACATCGTTATGTTCTCACTGATATGCGGGAGCTAAGCTATGAGTATGCAAAGGTATAAGAATGATACGGTGGACTTTGGGGACTTGGGAGGAAAGGTTAGAGGTGGGTAAGGGATAAAAGACTACAAACAAGATTCAGCTTATACTGCTCGGGTGATGGAAGGACCAAAAACTCACAAATCACCACTAAAAAACTTACTCATGCAACCAAATTCCACCTGTACCCCAATAACCTATGGGAAAAAATTTTTTAAAGAGTATGTGAGAGATTTATCTGAAAAGTACAGTGGAAATTATAAAATGTCCATAACAATTTAGTGATAAATAACACTTAAATGGACTGAAGCCTCTAGGAACAGAATTTTCAGAATGCTCACTGAACTTCTTTCCAGTATATACTACTCTTCCAACTCAATTGGAGCTAACTTCAATTTCTTACTACATTCATAAAACTACTAAGAGTACCAGCTTCATGGGTGAGGAAATGGGGAATGTCCTTTATTTAAAAAAAAAAAAAAAAAAAAAAAAAAGAAAGAAAAGAAAAAAAGACAGGGTCTCACTAGGTGGTCCAGGCTGGCCTTGGACTCCTAGGCTCAAACAATCTTTTCACCTAGATCTCCTGAGCAGCTGGGACTACAGGCACGTGCTACTGCACCCAGCTGATGCCTTTTTTTTTTTTTTAAAGGGCCATAGTCTGAACCACTAACCTCTGTCAGTTACCTACACATGTACATTTCCTGATGACAGTTACTAGAAGGACCTGCATAGACAGATGACTCAAATATCTCCACCACTCATTGGGAAGTTGAAAAAAAAAATCACATAAATAACTGATGATAAATAACAGTATCTTCTCTAACCTAGGAAATGCATTACTCTAAATGCAAACCTTCTTTTCAGTATGCTTACATTAACAGAAATATTTTTGTAAAGCCAAAAGGAATGTATATGGAATTTTAATAGTAGCAGATAAGTAAGCATCTACAAATGAACCAAAAACATTCAAAACACAAAATGTAGCACCAAACATGATAGTACTCAGGTAATGCTAGGGAGCATGGCTTATGACAAGAAGTAAACTCTAACTTACTAAAAGTATTCATTGGGTTTTTAGCACTGTTTTATGTTTTCTTCTTTCTAGATCAGATATTCTCTCACAGGTCAACAGAATACATGAAATGAAATAAAGCCTTAACAAAAGAGAACATCATTAATTTCAATTCATGTATCTCCAGAAATCATTTATAAAAGAATATGCTTCAAGAAAAAAAATAATAATTTCACATTATCTCTAGCAATAATAAAGTATTCTGTTAAGCAAAATCATCTTTCTAAACCTCAGTATTATACTCAGATCTTGTTGTGGCAACAAACATTTAAAGCTCTCTAAAAGGAGCCTTTATGTCCATTCATAATTCAGCAAGATAAAAATTTAAATTCTGTATCAGGAGAGACTTTTAAAATAAGATTAAACTTAACATACTTATTACAAACAAGACAAACAAAACCTGTAATGGTCATAAAAGCAAGAGAGTATCCCTGAGTTCTCAATGACTATTTTTTTAAAGAACAGTATATGGCTAAAGAACAGTATATGTGAGTGAGTGAAAGGACTGCCAATTATTCCTATTCTGTGAAGAATTCCCTAAGTTGTCTCTTCCCCAAAGAAGCTCATGCAATAGAAAGGAGAACTTCCTGGGAAAAAGGAATGCAAACCAGTGGTACCCAGTGGTCTGTTGTACCTGTGCATCACATGGCAGCAAAAGTGCTATTTTTTTACTACAGTGGCTCTACCTAGGCATGAATGGCCTGGGCTTTCTAAGTCCCTCTGTTTTTTTTTTCCAACACAAGATTAGTCACTGGGGAAAGAAAGGAGTGACGCCATTCTCAGGTTTCAACGAAGAGAAATACATGCCCTCTTGCTGCTAACTCTCTCCTTGGAAGAGAGAATGGAGGTTGTTTATCCTTATTTACATAGGCTATGCAAGGTAGAACAGAGCCAGTTCACAGGTGAAAAGTGATAACAAAAAGGCCAAAAAGAGTCCTTCAGAAGGCCCCACTACACCAGAATGCTCTGTAGATGCTTTAGATTCCAGTTCCACCCCCACGGTTAGGATTTTTTTTTTTTCTCCCTACAGAATGTTAGCTTCTCGTAGACACAGACTGTCTTACACACCATCTTTGCATTCCAGTTCTTAACAACATTTGGGGAACAAGGTAAGTATTGAATCACTGTTAAACAGAAACAGTTAAGATGTTAAAGCCTGTCCTTCATCATGCAGAAGTTAGCTGACATGGGACGAAAGCAAACTGGGCTATGGCTAAAGTTTAAGTAGCTGGAAAGATGAGGGAATAAGGGCTTTCATTTTACATACATGTTACATGCACATTAGAATATAAGTTCCTTAAGGTGAGAGACCATGTCTTATTTATCTTCATGTCTCAGCATGTAGAAAGTGTACAATAAATGTATGCTTAGTGAAGGGTGGCAGCTATGAGGCAATGGCAAGAGCCAAGAATTATTGATGCTTACTATGTACCATATGTTTACTACAAGCTCTCTATATAATGACTCATTTCATCCTGACCCTAAGCCGAGGAAGAAATCATTTGCCCAAGGACAACACTGGCAGAACCAGAACTAAACCACTCCATCATCATGCCTCACTGGCAGACCAACTAATGGAGAAGACTCAAGTTACTTTGGGACCAAGTACTGAGAGAGGCCTTGTGGTAACTGAGTAGAGAGAAGACTTCCAGATTTTTTTTTAAATCCGATATGCTGTAAGAGCTATTTGAGTAAAATAAGGGACAAGGATTCTAGACCCCAAAAGCTCTTTAAAACAACCCAGAACTCTCTTTTAAAATGACACACTTACCTTGGAAGCCAAGAAAGTAATACATATTAAATATTAAAGATACATACTCTAGTGCACAGCAGTTCCTCCCCACTGTACCTAGCTGAAATGTACATAGTGGTGAGCCTAGGAGGCATGCACTAGCATGTTTACTGCATACTGGCTCTAGGAGCAAAAAAATGGGAAAACACACTAGATGCCCCTCAACAGAAAAATGAATAAATAAAATCACATACACCCGTGCTATGGAATGCTGTGTTACAAATGAAAAGAATGAGGTACCTGTCTCTCTTGGCAGAGAAACATCAGAAGAAAAAAGCTAAATGTAGCATTTGTATAGCATGATAAACTATGCTGAAGATTGACACAAACGCAATACTATACTTTCCCACAGGTTTAAGAGCATGTGGCGAGTGTACGCTTGCATATATATCTGAATTCCTCTCCTGAGCAGTGGATGGAGACAAACAGACAAAACTCCTCTAGCTATTCTGAAATGCAAAGTGTACTTTTCCAAGGAATATACTCTGATAACTCAGATACCACTCTCACCACACTCAACCAGTTATAGGAGTAAGAGGCAACAACTTGGGAAAAAGGACAAAAAAGAACCTCACTCAAATCCCAGGAAAGTCCAGTATCCTATCAGTGGTACCTAATGTGTGATTAGAACAACTCGTTAGATCAAGAGGGACAATAACAACTCGCCCACAGTCACCTAGGAAAAAGATGAGTGATGGTGAGATTCCTCAGAAAAATATTTAAGTCTGCAAATAAAAGTTTAACTGAAATCTAACATACAACTGTCAAATTACATAAAATAAATCTCCAAAAAGCCCATCTAAGATTCAAAGAAACATCTGAGTGTCTTAAAAATGCTGGCTCTCAGGCAAAAGGGAACCTTGCTATCCATGTAATTGTTGCTCTCATCTCTTTTCCTCCAATCTGTGTCTGAGCAGAGAGAATGACAGAACCATCACGTTGTTGCAGAAGTAGGATAATAATAGCTGTCATAAAAAACCAGGGTTTCCGATTTCAAGTATTCCCTCTTCAATTTGGGGAACATTTTGTTTTGTACCTTAATCGTCAAAAATATAAAAATACCTTTGCAATTATGCACTTACTTTAGTGACATTTTTGTGAACTTTATTCAACTTAGTTTAAAGCTCAAGCTTATGGTTATTAATTAACATATACTGCTTAATTCAATAAGTATGCTTATATGAAATTCTTACAACAATGATAAACTGAGTAAGTTAACATCTAAATGTTTCTAAAAAGAAAATATTATCATGACCATATTTAAAAAAACAAAATTGTACTTATATTTGAAAGTACCAAAATAAAAATGGTAAAAATTCCCACTACTGGATGACCTTTTTTTCCATGTTGACTCGCTCAATTTGTCATTCATTATAAGATCTAATTTATCCTCTGAGTCACTGCTGATTTCTGGGTCTGTAAATGTTCATATTGATTATTTCTCCACAAGTGAAAATTGTAACATCTGCTTTCAATGAATACAAATTTTAGTAGATTTCATTCCAAGTCACAAATTTGAGAAAATGATATACTGCTTTGTGCCATTCATAAAACATTACTAAACAGCTACAATTACTTATCAATCACTAGTTAGGCACTAGTGTATATATTTTATGCTTTTCATTTCTATAATTCTCACAAAAACGTCAGAAAGTAAATGTGTACAAAAACGGTATGGCATTTTGATCACATGGATTGCAAATGTTGGGTAAAGATTATACCAATAAACTGATATACTTGAAGACATAATAACTGAAAAATATATAACAAAACTGAAAAGCTGTCTTTTAAAAAAAAAAAGCATTGCTTTTATAAAACAACAGAATCTTTTGGAAGCTCTGTTTTGGAGGGATAACACTGACAACAGTTTTAACCTCAAAACAGATAATCAAAATAAAAACGGTCTAACTAAAATACTCCCCTAGGAGGTGAATCAAATAGCTCACAACACTGGAGTTTTTTGATACTTTCCCCATGACCCAGGCCTGGGCTGGTTTAGGACAGGGGAGAGAAGACAGCCGAACTAATCATGATATTTGATCTGCACATCTGCGACACTGACAGTTACTCCGAACTCACCTATTTCCTGTTTTCCCAAGCATGCTCCTTTCTAAGGGACCGTTAGACACGAGCAGATTCCTCACAGTGAGCTGCCTCCATGGCATTTGTTTCTTTTCCACCACTCTTACTTCTCCCAACTTACTAAAATAAGCAGCAGCATATCTCTCGCCCTCTTTAGTGGGTGCTGAACAAAGACAGTTCGCTATATTGGTCTGACTGGACTTTAATAACTAAGTAACAAATATTTCCGCGAAACATGAGGTTTCTAATTGCTTGCTTTCAACAAAATTGAAAGCATACCTAATCAGGTTGTCAGGCAGTACATCTTTAAGAATAATTGATTAAAATTAATGTTTGGCAATATATCACTCTGTGACTTATAGCATCTAATGTAGGAGTTGAAAGTACTGAATGATATTCCTATAACAAAACTCCTTTCATTACCAGCTACTTATTTATGTGAACAACTTTCCTTTGCAGTGATTTTTATAAAAACAAAAATGAACAAAATCATGTATCATTCCAGCAGTAAGTGACATTGATCAATGGATACATTATCTATTAGGAATAAAAAAGGTTAACCCATTGAAAAAATCTTTCCACTAAAATTTATAAAATAAAAATATTAAAATAGAAACATGTTACATTTTTTGGTCAACTGCATACTAATAATAATTTTTATATCTAAATCCAGAAGAAATAAAAGAATATTTAGAGCCTTATAACGGACTTTTAAAACATGTATATGTGTGTGTGTATATATATAAATAAACACAAACACACGATTTTTTTTTTTTTGAGAATAAAAGACTGACCAATAAAAAGACTCTGAACCACAGAAATACTGCATTAAGATAAAATTCTGTGGAGAAACAAAATGTAATTATAAGGAGAAAATAATGATGCGAAGTTTCTGACAGCTAAAGAAAAAGAGCTAGTGCAGGCTTTTAAAAAACACATGATTTAGTACCACTGCCCATTGAATATGCTTATTTTTAAAAGTCCCCATGTACAACACACCAAAAATAACATCCTTTGCAATTATTTAAATGTATAAAGAAAAACTACAAGTCAATTAAGAAATATATAAGGGATAAAGAGTTCTTCAAATCCTTATAGTAGGGTTCTAAACAACCATACCTCACACTTTATGATATTCTTTTCCTCCTTTCTGTCTTTCATGTGACATTCTCTAATACCTAGCCTCTCAAGAACTCACTTCCTGCATTAAATTCTTCCCAATTCCCTCTATGCTTAATGACCATGCTTTGTCTTGTAACACTCAACTCTCCAACCCATCTGGCTCACTCACTCTTGTAAGTAGATACCACACTCACTATGGGTCAGGTTCCTTGTATATTCACTCAGTGAATACTCCTAACACCTTTTGAAGTTGATTCTACTACTGTCAACATTTCACGATGATAAAATCAAAGCCAGATTGGCAGTAACCTGTGCAATCTGGTCAAACGGCTGCTAAGTGGCAGAGCTGGTATGGGCCTGGGAATAAAACACAAGAAAACTGGCTCTGAAGCCTCAACTCTGAACCATTACACATCTCCTTTGTTTCTTACCTCTGTGCCCTTCACCTGAGTTCAGTGCAACCCACCTTTGCAGGGAGTGGTGCTTCCTTGCTAAGGAGTTATGGTTTCAACAAGCAGCTGCTCTCAAACAACCCCAAAGATAACCTCTGAGTTCTGAATCTTGTGTAACCAGAATGTGCTTACAGTCCCTTAAAATAACTTTCTCTTTCATGCCTGTAGGGAATAATCAGATTCAACACATAGCTACTTATTTCAATTTTTAAAAGTTCCAATTAACAGGGAAAAAAAATCCTTAGCAGTCAATTGCATATTATGATATTCCAAAAATGTTTTAATTACCTAAGCCTGCCTAGCTATATAACTTACTTAATGCTTTTTAGTTTTAAATCAAACTAAATATGGAATATAGCTCTGGAAAAAAATAAGAGATTGATTGCAAACCATCTTAATGTCCTCATGAATCTTTTTATGGAAATAAAAAGAACTTCAGTCAAGCTCTGAGACCTTGTTTACAAGTGAGGCAGACTCCAGGGATGGAAGGCCCAGATTCAAGCATGTTTAGAAGATGAATTTAATCACTTCTTGGCCTTTTGGCTAAGATCAAGTGTAGAAAATGAATTTAGAAGCAGGGAGTCAGGCACAAGAGACTTTATGTGAAACTAAGTTGTATGAAGACTCTTTGATGGTTACACCTAATTGAACATTTACCTTTTTTATAGATTAAGAAACTGAGTCCCTAAGAAATTAAAGGACAAACCCATATTCCTCTAGTTTGCTTAGAAGTAAAACCAAGGATTTGGATCTCTAAATCCCAATGTGATTCCCTTATAAGGGAGGTATTCAAAAGTTTCATGGACAATGCCTATCATGAAAAACTATGCATGGATTTTCATCAAAATAAATGCATAGTTGTTGTAACATGTCTGAACAGGATCTAGTTTGAAGCACTAAGGGTGAGACTTCAGTTTGAAAAGAGCCCCTATCAGAGCAATATAAATTATGCTAAAATTTAAACAAGAATAAACATCAAATTTTTGGTGGAACTTGGGTGGAAGAATAGTGAAATCGCTCATGCTTTATGAAGTTTATGGGGACAATGGTCCAAGAAAATCAGCAGTGTACAAAACGGAGAAATTGTTTTAAGAAGGGATGGGACTATGCTGAAGATGAAGACTGCATCAATTTCCAAGAAAAAGAAATTAAGTTTGCTCCTGCTCTAAGAAGAGAAGTAACAATTAGCAGCTTAAACAGTTCTGACTGAAAAATTGAAGTTGAGGAAACTTTCCACTCAATGGGTGCCAAAACTGTTGTGTCCAGATCAGCTGCAGACAAGAGCAGGGCTTTCAATTGAAATTTTAAATAAGTGGGATCAAGATCCTGAAACATTTCTTTGAAGAATTGTAATAGTAGATAGAACACAGCTTTACCAATATGATTCTGAAGACAAAGAACAATCAAAACAATGGCTAACAAGAGGTGGAAATGGTCCAGTCAAATGGTCAAAAGCAAAAGTCATGGCAACAGCTTTTTGGGATGTTCAAGGCATTTCGTTTGTTGACTTTCTGAAGGGCCAAAAAGAAAAAGTAACGTCTGTTTGTTATGAGAATGTTTTGAGAACATTAGCCAAAGTCTTAGCAAAAAGACACCCAGGAAAGTTTCATCAGAGTCCTTCTCCACCATAATGTTCCTGCTCATTCCTCTCATCAAACAAGGGCAATTTTGTGACAGTTTCAATGGAAAATCATTAGCCATTCACTTATAATGCTGATTTGGCTCCTCCTGACTTCTTTTTGTTTCCTAATCTTAAAAAAAAAAAATCTTTAAAGTAAGAAGACTGAAATGATTTCCAGGACCCTTAGTTCCTTAGGGATGGACTAAGTGTAGCATTGCTTATGAAAGTGTCATGAACTTGATGAAGCTTATGCTAATAAACAATTTACATTTTTATCTTGTAATTCCATTTGCCCGCAAACTTTTTGAAGTCCCCTAGTATGTTTAACTAGATGAAGCTCATTTTGACTCTCTAAAAACCAAGAGTCAGGTTACAAATCCACTTAGGTTTATATATTCAAAATTGCTCAGAGAAAAACTAAGCAACTCTCTTCAATTGCTAAATATGCCCATGCAAGAAAATCAGTCATTTCAGTCAATGCTTCCATACTTTTTGATGTCAGTTCATTACATTTTGCCCCCAGGCTACTTGTTTTCTTTGAGTAAGATCCATGACACATAATACTTTATAATATGTTGGTGGAAAATAGGGCAGGAATATCGCATTTAAGATATTTCCCCTATGGGTTAAAACATGGTTTACACACACATACTCAACTCTCTAACAAACACCTGCCATGGTCCTTTGCCAGTGAAATGTACACACCGGTTACCCATGGTGACCTAATTCTTCAAAGCAGCTGCTGATATCAGAAACTAGGGCACTAAAGTCCAACATACAGCTCTGAAGACAAATAAGGCCACAGTTAGCAATGTCGCTAACCTGTATTATATTATTGCAAGGTATGTACTTTCTATGTAGACGGAATATTAAATAAAACACAAGAGGATACGGGAGTTTCTGTTTGTATTATATTCTATCTTATAATCCCAGATTAACCAAAAAAATCTGAAGTAACAGCCTATATGGTAATGTTTAAAGCTTCAATTAAATGAAAGATAATTATACTGCAAGAAAAATTAATTCCCGCCTCCCTCAACTTTTCCCCCAGAAAAATATTATTTTCTACAAACAAAATAAATTATATTTCATTAAATTATGGGTGCTACAAAATGGATTCATTAAACCTGACATTGGCAAAGAATTAAACGTAATTAGAAATTTCTGAACTGCTCTGATCTTGCAGAGCTTTTAAGGCTAGTGAGCACAAGATTTCTTCTAATTTAGTATTTCTAGAAACCTTTTGAATGCGATATCTGAACGATAATAAAAAGAAAAATAAAGTGTTCTTTTAATAGCTTAAAAGATTATTAGAAAGAGACAGCCCTTCAACTGTACTTCTAATCATTTTCAGAATCCAGAGAGAAAGCAAATAGAAAAACTAAAGTTAAACACCAAACCAAAAACAAAAGTAGGTTGAACTATAAGTCCTCTCAACTCTGTTTCAATAGTTACTTTGGGGAGAAAAGGGTCAAAGAACAACTAAAGTAGAGATTGAGAAATATCAGAATATTTTGTCAGGTATGCATTACTTCAGATTTTTCTTAAAGAATGTTTTAGTAAATTGAATTTGAAAGGTTTTAAAAAAATAGCAAAAATAATCTTTAGTACAAACTCTTTGTTTCTTTATTCCTTGTTGCTGAGAGATCACTGACTCTTTTGTATAATTAACTGGTTTTGTATAATTAACCTAATACAATTACAGTATGTTACCATAAAATATCAAGTCTCTCTCCCCAACCCTCATTTCTTCCTTGATTGAAAATCTCATACTAATAACAAACAGTTTCATTTATTAATACTCATCCAAGTAACTGCATCTGGTTGGTTTAAGGGGGCAAAAGTAGCGTATGTCCAAAACTAGTTTAGTAAATTAAATTCAAGAATAAATATTTTTCTTATTTTATGCAATATTAGCTAAAAGCCGATCTACAAAAGCATGGAGGTTGGCTGACATTTTCTTTGCAACCTATAATAAAAAGCCACATTTTGTCTATGCATTTTGATCAATCATTCAGATGTCTGATTTCTGGAGGCCAAAGTTTAGAAAGTTAAACAACTTTCCAGTATTTCTTAATAGAGAAGACATGGCAGCAAATAACAGATAACTGAAGACTGATCATGCTTTCAGGCAGTATGAACACTTATAGAGCCAAACGCCCTGAAGACTTCACGTTTCTATCATGGGCCTTGATTAGTGATTTCATTAAAACCCCAATAAGCCAGGACTGAGAAAACCTGAGTCTTCAGGCAATGTGTGAAAAACAAGAGGGACAGATGAGTCATGAAGATTACTAAGGAAAGACTCTTTCCACAATGGGGCTTATCTTTTCCCAGAGGGATATGTGTTAAGATGAGCTCAAATACAAACATGGGCAGGTACATCGTGTGGAAAAAGCATTTCGGGTGATCCTGGTATCTCTATTTCCTACCAACTACTTTCATGTTGAAAAAAAAAATGATCTGGGCTACAAAGAAAGAAAAAAAGACTTATATGTCACTTCAAGTTTATATATGACAGCTTCAAGTTTAATCCAGGCAACTATTGTTAAAACTCATCAGTGAAGCACTCTAAGTTTGCATTACACTTATTTATCCATCATTTATCATTATTTCCTCACATGCACAAGAGAATACCAAGGAAGAGAAGACAAATAATCTAGAAAGGAAATACATGAAAAAAGAAAATTTGGCCAGGTGCAGTGGCTTCTGCCTGTAATCCCAGCACACTGGGAGGACAAGGCAGTTGGATCACCTGAGGTCAGGAGTTTAAGACCAGCCTGGTCAACATGGTGAAACCCTGACCCTACTAAAAATACAAAAATTAGCCAGGCGTGGTGGTATACACCTGTAGTCCCAGCTACTAAGGAGGCTGAGGCAGGAGAATAGCTTGAACCAGCGAGGCAGAGGTTGCAATGAGCTGAGATCGTGCCACTGCACTCACTCTAGCCTGGGTGAGAGGGCAAGAAACTACCTCAAAAAAAAAAAGAGGGAGGAGGGCGGGGGAGGAAGGAAAGAAGGAAAGAAGGAAAATTTAAAAATAAAAAGAGAAAAGAGGCAGAGGCCAGACCAGCAAACAGAAATGGGATACATTGAGAACCACTTTGGAAGGCCAGGAGCCAGTCAAACCTCAGTGACCCCTACTCCTGCTTAATGCTATTAGCCACTGGACAGTTCACTGCCCAGAGTGGAACAGGAAGAGAAGAGGAAAGGAAAAATGACAAGCATTTAGTTCTGAAGAGTGCAGTTTGCTCAAATGAGTAAACAGACAAGCCAGAGTCTATAAATTTCTAAGTCAAGCATTAAGTACTTTGGCAAGCTAAGCTACACCCACCAGCAGCAGAACACGACCATCTAGTCTACACAAACTGCCCTATGATGTGAGAACTAGAGGCCCTGGATAATCCAAGGAAAACCCGAAAGATACAGTGACATGATAAATAAAAGCAAAAGCAATTATGCAAATATTCCTGATTGAGAAGTTGTCATTTTAGGATGAGTTGCTACAGCATTTACTCTGAGACACAGCCCATCTCTAAACATAACTGATAAAAAAACAATGCAAATAAAATTTGATGACACAAGTTTGTGCCAAATTGTGTGCCATGTTGTACTCAAGAAAAAACTTTTCCACTAAAAAACAAAAATTTTAAGCAAACTTAAAAATAGATGAGACTATCTTCTGTGTGAAAATGCTATAAAGCTGAAAATGTAACTTAGAGCTCTCAGGGGTATTAAACAATGGCTTACACAAGAGTACAAACATATGGTAAAAAATACAGTTTCTGACTTACGAGAAGTTTTGAGAAACTCAATAAAAGATTATTTCAGAACTACAGGTTTTCCTGTAGGTAGCAAAGTGATTGTAGATAACTGCAGAAGTCACATTTAGGACATGAAATTAGTGTCTAGCATTATTTTTCCCATCCACTAGACAACTTTTACTTCTTGGTTCATGCTACAAATCATGGGTTATTTTGAAAACTTATATTATCACCTAAAGAAGTTGCATGAGCAAGTCTGTCTATACCTGAAATTCTAACAAAAAGCAAATACGAATGAAATTTCAAGTTAATAAAAAAATTAAATAAAAGCAAAATTAAATTTAGACTATAAAATCAGAAAATTGAACTTCGGTTATCTAAGAAATTCCCTGGACACAGTATCCTTTGCTTCCCCACAATATCTAAAAAGGAAACAGTGCCTGTCTATATATTTATCTTTAGTTTGTGAAATCCTTTATTTTCTACCTGTATGAAGATTCAGGGGAAGAGTATTTTTTCTTTTCTAATTTGTTCAACTTAGCTAACAGCAAAGATAAATTTAAATGACATTTTTATGAGGACCTTTTCTAAGAGTGTCGATAATATGGCAAATGACCTGGTTACTAGGATTAAATCTGTGGTTGGAAAAGCACTCCATTCTAAAAACAATGAATTCTAAATCAACCAACCTAAATGTGCAAGTGTGAGAGTGTTTGGTAACCACAGCTCTACTCAGACCCCATGGAAGAAGAATCAGTTCCATTGCCCAGGGTTAAGTTCTCAAAAGGATCAAAAGCCTATTTCTTTTTCTTTTTCTTTTTCTTTTCTTTTCTTTTTTTTTTTTTTTTTTTTTTTTTTTGACATAGGGTCTCACTCTGTGGCTCAGGTTGGAGTACAGTGGCATGAAACACATTCTTTAAAAAAATTTTTTTTAAATTTTAGTTAGCAGAATTCATAAAGATGCTGCTCAATATTGTTCTAAAAACAATAAACAATTTCTAGATTTTATATTCTACAGGGTAGAGAACTGTAAGCAAACAGAACTAGTTTAGAACATTTTTCTCTTAAAGTTACATTCCAGTGACACAGGCAATATTTAAGGAAGCAGGCCCCATATATGTGTGTGGTCTACGAACTGAAAGTCATATTTAATATCAATTCCATTTCATAAAAATAAAACAAAACTATACTGTTTTCAGGTATTAGAAATAAAGTTTCCAGTTAATGAGCTCACGACTAAGACCAATATGGCAACAGTGAAGAGAAGACATACAGAGAAACATGTATATGTGGGGATTGAAATTGTATATCAGTTTTTATTATCAAAGGGTAAGTTTCATATTTTAAATCATATTAAAATTATGATGTCAAGTTTAGAAAAATGTCATCTCCAAAAACCAACTGTTAATTTATTAAGAATGGCATAAGAAAAGCAAGAATTCAAAAACCAGTATACGTATGTTTCATAACTGCATTCCTATTTTCTTACCCTGTATATGGTATAGTCGGACTCTGTGAGTAACATGGTCAAAAAAGGAAGTCACTTCCGAATAAATCCTTCCATGGGTCACTCTGACAAAGGGTGGAGTTGTGTAAACATAAGGCTGAGGACAAAAAAATATATTTGAAAAAAATATTTTGGCTTCCAAACTTTTAAAACTTTTATCACTTGATATTTGCAATTTTAAGTGTAAACCAGATCTTATAAGGTAGCAGAATAAGCATGTGATAAAAACTGAACATGTTTTTTATTTTTTAAAAATGCTGAAAATAGGAAATAAAAATGTTTACAGCTTAACTGGTCTAGAAAGCACTATACAAATTTCTAACTAAAATCCTTCTATTTGTCCATCTAGTTATTTATTGGAAACAGCCATCATCCTACAGAAGTGACATTTTCCCAGGCAAATATTTATTATAACCATGGTCCCAGCCCCCTAATGTTCAGGGTTTGGGACAGGTGGCAAGGATGACTATAGGCAGTCATCTAACCAAACTGAAAGCAAGATTCAGAAATATAGTTTAATTATAGCTTGGTTCACTAAACTATAAAACATTCTGTCCTTTTACTTGAAAGAACTAGCTGAATATAAAGTAAATTTAACAAACTTAAAAAAACTACTTGGAAACCACTAGTTTAGTTTTTATTTAAATTCAAAAAAATATGGTAATAAAGCACGTAACTTACGTGACATGGAAACAAATTTAAAACATTCATGAGTAATTACATTTTTAAAGTATTAGATACCTAACAACAACATAAAAAGTTAGGCTTGCGCCGGGCGTGGTGGCTCAAGCCAGCACTTTGGGAGGCCGAGGCGGGTGGATCACGAGGTCAAGAGATGGAGACCATCCTGGTCAACATGGTGAAACCCCGTCTCTACTAAAAATACAAAAAATTAGCTGGGCATGGTGGCGCGTGCCTGTAATCCCAGCTACTCAGGAGGCTGAGGCAGGAGAATTGCTTGAACCCAGGAGGCGGAGGTTGCGGTGAGCCGAGATCGTGCCATTGCACTCCAGCCTGGGTAACAAGAGCGAAACTCCGTCTCAAAAAAAAAAAAAAGTTAGGCTTGCAATATGAAATACTTAAACAGTATACGATTTTCAGAAAGAAAAAGTAAAACAAATTTGAAAAAATAAAAAGAGAAATAAGATTTTCAGAATGGTATAATTTTCTTCCAAATTCATCTCTTTGGCTAGGGAAAATTTTCTGCAGTTAATAAAATTCTTAATGGTTTACAAAGTTCTTGTAACTAATTACCAAATAGCTAGAAAATGAGAGGTGGGGATGAGAACCTGGGATGGTGAGTTCTGGGCTCTTGCCTTTTTCTGATGCACTAGATTGCCTCTTTCCCTGATGTTTCTTATTTTCTCTCTGTAAAAATGACAATTGTTTTATCTTTCTATCTGACATTAGAACTATTGAAAGATAGTTTTAAATAAATTATTAATATTGATGCCTAATACTCTATAGCACAACTATGTTTTTAAGTATAAATACAATCAATCAAAATAAAATGTCCAATGACAAAAGCTGGTAAATGAGAAAACATTAAAACAGCTCATAACTGGGATTCACTGCCCATCCTGGAATACCTCGTATAAGCTATAGTTTGTCTTTAATTCCTCAGAGACAAAAAAATTAAAAATAAAAAACCCAAACAGCTAAAAAACACCTAGAATCCTTAGTGTAGCCTACAAAATCCCTTAAAATCCAATATTTGATTTTAGTAAGCGGAGTTCATAAACTGCGGAGCAAAAGCAACTTTTTCAGGAGATAGGTCCCTATCTAACAAGACAATCATTAGGAGACTATTTCACTGATCTTGAGGTGGAAAAAACCTATAAAGGTATAGAAGCAAAGGAAAAAACTCTAAAGAAAAAAAAATTACTACATAAAAAATTAAAACAAATTTAAAAGAAAAATACTATAAAATAATTAACAAACTAAATGACACAGTAAGAAACATTTTACAACATATGGGAAAAAGGATTAATTTTACCACATAAAAAGAATAATCAGGGATCATCAGGACATAGCAATAGAAAAAACAGTCAAAGAACAGGAATATGAAAATCACAGATGGAATATGAAAGATAAATGAAGGCACAAAAAAGTTCAACTTCACTAGTAATTACAAAATCTTAACAGAAACAATATTTTTCTATTAACTTATTATTACACGCAAAGCTTTTAATATGGCTAATTCTCAGTGCTTGGAGTGGGATTTTAGAGTTACTTTCAAAAAATGGTGGTGGGATTAAACATTTACCCAGTCTTTCTAGAAGGGAGATAAGCAGTATAAAGCAAAAGGCCTTAAAAGACTTCAGACACTGATACAAAATCAAAATGACTCTTCTAGAAAGTTATTATCAGGAAATAATCAGAATTGCATAAAAAGAATGCTACAAACAAAGCATATCACAATGTGACCGTAATGAAGACGTAGGAGAAAAAGAACATATGCAACATCTTAAACACAACTGTGTATATTAAAGTTGCATTTTGTAAAAACATACCATCAGATTGTGAGCACTAACAAAGGAAAAACAAAATACGTACATGCAATAAGTCAACACTTGAGAATGGGGAGAAAAGAATATGCATAAAATAAAAAACAGTAAGAAATACATCGAAAAGTTGGCAATGATTTTCATGGGATTGTGCACTAGTTAGTAAAATTTGTTTTCTTTAGTTTTTGGCATTTTCAAAATGTGTCAGAGTTTGCATATTACTACCTTTATAGTAAAGTGTGAGAAAAAAATTGTTTTTTAAAGGGCTGAAAGTTCAGGAAAAAAACTGTCCAGTGGACAATCTGTTTCTCCTATAGGGCTAGAGGTTTTGTGCCTGTATAAAATGCATACATATAAAAAACACCACAATAGCACCCTAATTGTAAGTAAAATGTGGTTTCTTCCCATGTTCACTGTTTACCCTATTTGGACATCTTTCATTGTAGCATCTTAACAAATTTCAACTCTGAGAAATTATTTATCTAACAGGGTCTGGCTCTATCAACCCAGGCTGGAGGGCGGTGGCATGATCTCAGCTGACTGTAACCTCCGCCTCACAGGCCCAAGCCATCCTCCCACCTCAGCCTTCCTGGGACTGCAGGTGTGGGCCCCCATGCCTGGCTAATTTTTGTACTTTTTTTTTTTTTTTTTTTGTAGAGAAGGGGTTTCGCCATGTTGTCCAGCCTGGTCTTGAACTCCTGAGCTCAGGCAATCCACCCTCCGTGGCTTCCTAAAGTGCTGGAATTATAGGCATGAGCCTCTGTGTCCAACCATTTATCTATTTTTTGACTACAAATTGCTAAGTATCAATAAGGTGATAGATAATCTTGAAACTAAAGCCTCATCTCTCCCTAATACATCAACAGATGATAAAATGACACTCACTTATCTTTTTCCTCAATATTCTTTCAATAAATGTTCATTCCATTTGTCATCTCATCAGTACCACCTACCTTAGCATTACCATCAGGTAAAAAGAGGTAGGCACCACTTTTGTCTCTTTTAATCGTGGTTCCATACCATGAAAATTGAACGTTTACTTCATGGTGTTTACCATCTTCTTTAGTCATCATTTGCTAAAGATTAAAAAAAAAAAAAATTTAAGCAACTCACCACTAAGATGTTAAGAATATTGCATCTGGTTCTATGTGTATGACAAATTTGAAAAAAACATAATTTCTATACTTATCTTGTGAACCAGTGACACACTGCCCACGTAGCAGTCCCACCCATAGATCATACATGTGAGCACCAAGGGGTCAATGAAGGTGCAAACAGCTTCTCATGCATCCTTTTACTCAAGAGTATTTGGTACAGCTCTACTTAAGACTTTTTTCCTCTTTTGCATAATTAATCTACACACATTGTAGCAAAAATGATAAGCATTCCAGGAATTTTAGAACTATTCAGAACGTACCTTCATAAGTCCAGTTTGATCAAACCGAAGTAAAACAAAGGAGTTCTCCAATGTTATAGCTTCTTCAGTATTTATCACATTCTTTATGGTGAAAATTCCTCTATCTTCTACTTTATTGTTATACAAGACATAATCAGCTAAATGTGAATTTGAACTTGCTGATTCCAAAATCTTATACACTTTCAGTCCCAATGGTGGTATATGTGCTAGAAAAGAGATCTTTAAAAGATAGGGAAGAGAATTTATTAAAGAGAAATGTTATCTACTGAGAGGCAAACCATTTATATTTTTGGTAAAACCAACAAACTACCATATTTTTTTAAAAAAGAAGCCAGTTGGGCCTCCATGTCCACAGGTTCCATGTCCACAGTTTCAATCAACTATAGATCAAAAATATTTGGGGAAAAAAAAAAAAAAGGAAACAATAAAAATACAAATAAAAACTATAGTAAAATAACTATTTACACAGCATTTACATTGTTATCAGATGTTATAAGTAATTTAGAGATGATTTAAATATACAAGAGGATGTGTGTTAGGTTACATGGAAATGCTGATGCTCCTCAACTTATCATGGGGTTGTGTCCAATCAGAATTTGAAAATATTGTAAGTCAAAAAGGTATTTAATACACCTAACCTATCCAAAATAGCTTAGCCTAGTCTAGCTTACATGTACTCAGAGCACTTACGTTAGCCTACAATTGGGCAGAATCACCTAGCAGAAATCATATTTTGTGCTAAATATAAATAGCTTATGTAATTTATCATATACTGTACTGGAAGTAAAAAACAGAATAGTTGTATGGGTACTTCAAGTACCCTTGCTACTGAATGCACATGACTTTCACACTTCCATAAAATTGAAAAAATCTTAGGGTGAGCCATTGTAAGTCAGGGACTGTC
The DNA here is from genome assembly GCF_048565385.1 of Saimiri boliviensis. Taxonomy (NCBI): domain Eukaryota; kingdom Metazoa; phylum Chordata; class Mammalia; order Primates; family Cebidae; genus Saimiri; species Saimiri boliviensis. The sequence continues at coordinate 200,399,259 of NC_133449.1, forward strand.
TGTACTACATCATTTTATATAAAGAACTTGAGCATCCATAGATTTTTGTTATCCCCAGGGATGCTGGGACAGTCTTGTACAGATACCAAGGGATAACTGTATAATTATATTCTATAAATGCTTTGATAAGTTATGGTAAGACATACACATCTCAGTTTATCCAGAGAACCTAATAACCTACAGTTGGTAGGCCTATCAAAGCATTAATGTTTTTATCCAGTATGTAAACCTATATGATCATCCTCAATTATTTGACTGTACTTAGAATGCCTAGAGAAGGAAATTCTCCATGAATTTAAGGGCTTTGCAACAATGCCATTTCCTAATTATCAACATTTTTTGCAATACTGATATTTTACTGTATAAAAATGATTAACATAAATATTAAACATGTTAGTTCGGTCAGCACTAGCCATCAAATGTTCGAGGTTCAGCAGACTCTGAAGAGCATGCAGGATGCACACAGTATAAGACATGACCCAGCTTTCCAGGAGCTATTGCTCCATTTTCTAGATGGAGAGCTTCCTATAAAATCTGACCAAAATTTATATTATATTTTACCTTTCTATCTAAAAGACTATGCATATTTAAGAGTAGCTAGCAATAGCTTCTGTCAAGCAGAGCATTCTTAAGAGTTCGTAGTTGATGGCTGTATCTCCAGTACAGTTTAAATTATATTCCACATTTTAAAAGTTTAACTTTTCTAGTGGTACAGTGATCAGTTTAATATTGCTTATTTTAAGAAACTTTAGCATAAAAAATTATTACTTGAGCACAGATTTTCCCTAATTACATCTCAAAAAAGCAGCATCTTTATTTTAGGGCATTTCTCTTCCATGGTCTATTATGTCACCTTTGCAATGAAAAACTGAAACTATCGAAAGCAGGCATCCCCAAACTATGGCCCGCGGGCCGCATGCGGCCCCCTGAGGCCATTTATCTGGACTCCCCCGCCGCACTTCAGGAAGGGGCACCTCTTTCACTGGTGGTCAGTGAGAGGAGCACAGTATGTGGCGGCCCTCCAACGGTCTGAGGGACAGTGAACTGGCCCCCTGCGTAAAAAGTTTGGGAACACCTGATCCAAAGTTATTAAAAGTGGTATTTATCTCACTTTCAATATGCATAATTGTCATTAAATTCAGTTAGACCAAGACATTCAAAATTTTATGAGTAATAATTACTGCATTACCTTAGAATAAACAGTATACATCCTTACAAAGATATACAACATACAAACAACATATAATAAGATACAATATATATACTAACAAAGAAATTAACATTTTAGGGAACACAGGATCTTTTTTCCTTTAGTGTCATTTAACCAACCAGTTAAACTCTCTGGTATTTCCAACTTTCATCACTTCACATACACCAATGATGGCTAAATGGGGGCTACTGTACATACATAAATTATATACTCACTAGGTTTGTTTTACAATGCCTCCTTAAGTTCTATGGCTACAACATACCTCATAGGCTGTTTCTGAAATAGTATTTGCTGTATCCCAAACTGCACTGACTTGAACTTCCACAGGTTTTCCTGAAGCAGAGAACACTTGCACTTTGGGGGAATTCACATAGACTGAGACCATCGAGATTCGGTCTTGTTCTAAAGGATTATAGACCACAAGGTACCTGCAAAAACAGCTGCTTCATTATTGGGATCTCAAACTATTTTTACTTCTTTCATATATATACATATTTTTGAGATGGGGTCTCGTTCTGTCATCCAGGCTGGAGTGCAGTGGCGAGATTATAGCTCACTGCAGTCTCAACCTCCTGGGCTCAAGCGATCCTTCCACCTCAGCCTCCCGAGTAGCTGGGAGTAGCAGATGTAGTGCACACCACTACTTTCACAGAACTTTCAGAGAACAGGCAATTTCATAACAACAAATAGCACACAGTACAAAGGGTAACTAAATAATGATTCAGAAGACCTTTCTAAAGAAGAAATGCTTTACAGATGGAAGACATTAATAGATTTGTAAAAAAGCTTTTCTCTGTCCCAGAAAAAGGCCTATATAAATACGGTTTTATTCATCTGTCTAAAAGAATCAGCTCCATATAACTAATACCCTAATCCCTACCTAATCTTACCAAATAAAAAAATTCACAATATGTTTGCAATTTAGTCACAATTAGTTCCAGTTAAAAATCTGATATTCATTTTAGACCACTAAGACACAACAAAAATACATGGCTATATATGGAGAATCACATAATTCACACATATATTTTATATACAATGGCCTTTACTATTCAAGTACGTTGATTCTAAGAAAAGGTCACTTGAATCAAATTCGCTTATAACAGGGCCCCAAATTTTTATAGTAAGTAATGGTGGAAAAAAAAATGGGATTGAGGTAGAAAAAGGAAAATGCAAACTGTTAAAATAAGTTTAGGCAATATTTGCAACTATGTGCAACTTTCAGTATGAGCAGAACATAAATGACCTGAAATTTGGGGCACAATTTTTCCAACATTTCATACTAGCACATTATGACATCCTTCACATAACATTAAAGTTTTACATGATGGTTTTATTAATAAACTATATTTTAAAAAAATACACAAGGACTTTATTTTTCCTAAAGTCCTCTCCCAGTTCTGATTTTCAAATAATTCTCAGTTGAAGCACCTAACATCCTTGATTTTCTTACTAGCATAACTCTGCCAGATTCTCATTGTTTCATGGCTTTCCCTGTGAATAGAAATGTTCTAGATCATCACATTGCAGACTTCATGACATCTGCATCCTCTGCAAATTTTAAGATTTTACAGTTTATAATCAACTTGCATCATATTGTCTTCAAATAAATCAAAGAGAATTTCAAAGAGGATGGTTGACTAATAATATAACTCACTGATTTACTAGTGTTTATTTTCATGATCTGAAATATCTTTGTTTTCCTATACAATGTTGTAACTGCAGGAACACACTGAATAGTTGAATAACAACCACCTCCCCCCAACACTTTGTAGCTACAGATGTCAGATGCAAGCTTACCGGTATTCTTCCATCCTGCATGTGTCCCATATATTTTTGCTTTCAATTGCATTACAAAGTGTTCATTAAGAAACAAAATGAATATCTACAAGGGCCAAAACTAAAAGGAAGGACGACAACAGGAAAAATGAAGGAAAAGAAAGAGGATATAACACAAAATTTGTATGACACTAGACTTACAAATTTTTCATCAGAAGCATTTACGTTAAAGCAACATTCTGAGATACCAAAGGTGATAATGGCATTAAGAATGTCTCTAATTCCTATTATGCCTATAGTATGCATCAGGATAACAAGACCTAACTTGTATTGCTTATGTTCATTGAGATTCCATATGTATACAAGAGATGAACAAATGAAGCCACATGGTCATAAACATATTTACAAAGAGCACTGAATCCTCCTAGTACTTAGATAAAATCTTATTTTACCCACAGGAGCGATTCTCAAGGAGAGTAAGTAAGGGTGATACCCTCTTGAGAGGTATTCTCAACAGACTTACCCGAGAGATTTTTCAACCTATTTGCGGCCTCCCACAGCCCTCCTACCAGAGCTTATGTTTCGCCTGACTGTTCCCCATTCACAAACACACCTAGTGAACCCCAACTGCCAGATTCATTACTACCAATGGTACTGTCCTATATTTCTAAGATATACTGGGGAAGAAAAACAATGCTGGATCACTCATTCTCTGCACCAAAGATGTTCAAACTAGAACCCCAGAAATGAGTGATTTACTATTGAAAGCCATGTTCTGGAAGCCTACAGAGCTAGTATTTAAAGAACTTGAGAAAACAGTGGCCTGAAAACTTAGGCTAATCTAATTTTGCCAAAGCCCTGAGGCATACCAAGGGACACTAAGCCTAGAATCCCTACCGGCATGTTCTTTGGATGCTCCACTACACAGAGCTGGTAATGAAGGCTGTGATAATAAAATATAATGGGTGCCCAATAAATAAATTCAATAATAAGCACCCAGAACACTAATTCTTTACTATGAAAAAAAGTACTCATACTTAATACAAACAATAATTCTAACCATATATTTGGTTTTGCACCATATTAAATCACTTTTTATAATAAGCTGTGAACTAGGTTCTATTTTGTTTCATTAGTATTTAGTATTTGACCATAATGCTAATTAGTATTTGACCATAATTATGTTTCTACTGTACTGAATGATTATGTAATTATCATGCCAGGAATCTATTCAAAAACTAAATGTGTAGAGTATATAATGAGTATAATGCTGCACTAAGAAAATAATTTTTAACATAATTAGAATTCACAGCATGTTTTTTATGTGTATCACAGTACAAATTTATCTAACGCACAAACTCCTGTCTATGTACATTTTAAGTAGAGTACAGAGAAAGGATGATCATATATAGATATATCCTTTGGAAATAAGTACACCATCATAAATTAACTTAATTTTCATTGTCATCACATTTGGTAGTCAAACATTTGTTATACTGCCAATATTCTCAAACATGAGTACTTTCAAGTCCTTTGGTTGTGAATGAAACCAACAGGTTTCAGTATCATAATATCATACTCACTTACTAAAAATTAACAATAATTGATTCACTTAACAGAATAATTATATCTTCAGAATGGGGAGGGTTAAATTCAATTTTAGCTGGAAGCTCAGTGCTTTTTTTTCTTCTCCAATTTCCACCACATCAGCTTCTTACATATCATCTGTCACCAAGTCACATCCAGCCTCCTAGTTCTCATTGTGACATCGGGTTCCCACAAATCAGGGTTATGAGCAATTATCTCAGTTCTGTATATACTAGGAATAACTTTTATCTCATGAAGAAAAAGCATTCATATGTTACCTGCCAATCAAATTAGAGGGCAGAAGATCATCTACTTTGGCTATGAGAAAAATGGAGAAAAATGAAAGAACATCTGTATGCTCATATCGAACTGGGAATCACTTTACGGAAGAACTGAATCCAAGTATAAACGTGTCTGTCCTTAAAGATTCTACTGAGGCTGAGTATACTAAAAATTCCTTTACCCCTTTCATAAAAGTAATTCATACCATGTTAAAAAAGAAAACTATGGAATACTGAGTTTTCTCTTGAGGTAAATCTAATCAGTGCCCACTAAAATGTGAACAACACACTAGGACCACACACGCTTCCTTCCAGGACTGGATGCAGAACAAAGCGGAAGGAACATGCTCCTTGGTCAGAGGGACCTTGGAATTATCATTCATAGTGCATCCTAAGCTGGTCCTCAGGCCTGCACAGGTAACCCGTGAGGCACAACCTTTCATCCTTCTCACTGGACAGATAAGGAAACTGAGGTTCAACAAGAGTAGGAATGTTGCCAAGACTGACCCAGCTAAAAGGTGCCACAATAGGGCTTAGAATGCAATTTTACCCCCATACCCATCTTCTCAACTACTTCACTCACAGGTCAAGCGTATAAAAATCCTTTGTGACAGCTGAAGTTTCCCGTGGAGATTCCCTTATTTCCAAATCCACATGTGAAGAACTTTCCCTTCAGCAATGCCAATATCCCCACAGAGCTTCTCTCTTCAGGAAGCTCAGCTGCACAATAAGCTATTTACATTTCATGTATATTATAGTTGTGAAAGAAAATTTATATACTGAAACATCAGAACAGAAAAAATCTTGCAATATATACTAAGGAGTTCATCTTATGACCTCACTGCATAAAGTAAGCAAAACAAGATTTGAGGAAACATTTTAAAAGCAACATACATATTTTTATGACTGTGAAAGGAAGACGAAAAATACATATATTTTCAAGTTCTTAAGTGCACTTTAAAACCAGCTGGGCAAACATCAGAAAGCTATATGAAAAATAACTGTAACTTCATATGCTTACCATAGGTACCTAACACAGAATAATGTTCAATAAATAGCTGATGAATAATCGGTGCAGAAGAATCCCACTAGCAGAATCTAACACTTGTAAATAGCATCTACTAATATGAGGCTTTATAGTTTTATCAGAGCAGTTTCATTTTGATGTAAATGTAAATTATATAATTAATCCCTTTGTAAAGAGAGGGAAATGACACAGTCAAGATCACAGAGAAAATTAGGAACAAACGAAAAACTAGAGGTCATTTTGTCTGACTCTTAATCAATGACAACATATTTTAAAAAATCATTTCCAACAAGAATGTATTCATCTTCTCTAGAAGCCTCATCAGCTTCTAGAATGTAACCTAAAGAAGAGTACTAAGCTTTATACAGTATTATGAATACGGAAACATATGAATATACAAGTTAACAAAAGTTATAATATATAGATCTGAAGTTCTTTTGATATATTCTACTTTGTTTTCTAGGTTTAAATATAATGCTTACCATATTAGCAGGAAAAAATTCAAGATATTAAAAACTAAGAGTGCCTTTTTGAGTTATACTAGATCTTCAAAAATCACAGTTGTGTGATTCCTGGACTCTTGAGTCGAACACATTCAAGTTCAAATCCCCACCATGTCATGAGTTTCAGAGGCTTTGGACAAGTTATTTCACTTCCCCAAGACTAATATCCTCATTTATAAAATCAGAAATCAAGATTATTGTTAATGTTAAATTATAAAATGTTTAGAAAACCTCCTACCTCAGACCAAGCACAAAAAAGAATCTCAATGACCATATAGCTTATGGCTAAGTTAAAAAGCTAGCAAAGACAGGAAAGAAAGATGCTATATGGTATGTATAGTTATAAACTTATGAATGTGAATGCATAACCCCAGTCAATCAAGTACCTACAGTCTAGGAAGGGGAGGCACAAAAACAAACTGGTAAGTTCAATATAACTGGGCAGGCAATAAGACAAAGGTATGCATAGCAGGTCATGTGATGCATATGTACGCATACAGACAGACAGACAGACATACACACACACACACACACACACACACACACACACACACACAGATACATAAAGGAGTCAGGAAGATTAAGAATTATCAGATCAATCAAAATAGAAAATTAATTTTATACAAAATAAGCAGATTGTATAATATATGCAGAAAATGAAAAAATGTCATTTAGTAGGAAATAAAAATGAATGGAGAGACATATCTTTCTAAATAAGGAAACTAAAATAATGCAAAAGCACAACTCTTCCAAAATTAATTCATAAGTCTCCTGCAGTGCCAACCAAAATCCCACCGAAATCCATTTCTTGGAAGAAAGGTGAGGGAATGAAAATGATCATGAGTTGGGCAAAACAATTCTATAACATACATACATCCTTAACAATAGATAAGCAAGACAAATGGTTATGCAGATACATTAAAACAATATGCCAACACTGATTCCAGATAAACTTAAAATTTTTAAACATAAAAATACAAAATTAGTAGAAAAAATAAATACATAATCTGCGGTACAAAAGGTCTTTCTAACCATAACTGAAAAATACAACAAAGGCTGACAGATTTGGTAACAAAAACTTAACAATTTTTCTATCTTAAAAATAAGATTAAGAAATAAAAACTGAAAAAAATTAGGAAAACTTGTAAAATGCTCTTATAAATCAACAGAAACATAAACACTCAAATAAAAAAAAAAGTGAGCATTTCACTTTTGTCAAATTGAAGCTGAGAAATAGATGATGTTTCCACTTCCAGGGGAAATGGAGCAGCTGACAACAAACAAGAGTGCTCACTTCTACTAGCCAACTAGAAAAACCAGGTAAAAAAACAATAATCATTTGCCTGAGGGCAACAGAAAATTGCTGAGGAGAAGAAAAAATGTCAGAAAACTGACCAGCCTTCTGCAGTCATTTTCACTCTGGGGCATGCCAATTCTCAGCAAGGGAAAGGCTGTGAGTTCCATGCAAAACCTAGTGAAAAGTCTAGAAGAAATTACAGGAAAAACAAAGAGGTCAAAAGAGCATTTGGTAGAGACTTTGGGAGGCTTCACTTTGATTTTTTCATTAGGACAAGTGCCAAATACTGAGGCTACACAGAAAGGGAAGCTTAACGCCTAAAAAGAAAGCTTCTGAAAAGTAGAGCAGAGACATCTCATGACATTCCAGAAGCCACCAGGGAATAGGGCCTATAGATAATAAGTTGGCTGTTCGTTGTAAACTTACCTAGAAAGCCAGGTGAACAACAGGTTGAATAAATCAGTCTCAATCTAACATAGTCCTTGACTGGGACAATACCTATCTAGAAGAAGATATTTTCTAGAGTCTATAAATTTTATACACAATTGTCTAGTACTCAACATAAAATTAAGAGGCAACACAAAAGACAGAGCCACATGACTAAACACCAAGAATAAAAGAAACTAGAACCATTTATGACCCAGATAGACATGGCCAAGGAAAGAGAAAAACATGAATAAAATAGACAACAAGGTAGAATTTTACCACAGAAATTAACATATTACAAAATAATCAAATGAAATTCTAAAAGGATATTTAAAATGAAAAACTCCACAGATGTCTTTAACAATAGCAGAATAAATATGCTTAACTCCACAAAAAAGAAGTCAATAAAAAATATCCAAACTGAAGTGGTGACAAAAAATAAGCAATATAGAAAAGAATGTTAGGGACATAGGCAACTCGGTGAAAAGATATAATATGTGAAACAGGATATGAGTAGATGGAAATAAAAGAGAAAATAGCACAATAGAATTATCTGAATAGCTGAGGATTTTCCAAAACTAAAGAAAGAGACTGGCAACCACAGATAGAAAACACTCTGTGATCCCCAAAAGGAGAAAATACGCCTGGTGCGTCATGTTAAATCTTCCTATCCCCCATGAAAAGGCAAAATCTGAGAAGCAACCAGTAAAAATAAGATTACACTCTTCGGAGAAGTAACAGTAAGATCATCAGCTGACATATCAACAGAATTAAAGAAGCCAGAAGAAAATAGAATTACATACTTGAGGTGGTGAGAAAATATAAACAATACTGACAGCCTAAAAATCTACATCCAGCAAAACTTTCTTTAAATAGTGATAAAGATGGCTTCAGAGAAACAAAAACTGAAAGTATGGGTTTCTAGCAAATTTGTACTAAAAGAAATATTAAGTCTTCAGGCAAAAAGAAAAGAATTTCAGAGAGAAACATGAGACTGCAGGGAAAAATGAAGAGCACAAAGTGGGGTTAAATATGTAAGAAAATATAAATGATACCACGAAACACCACAAAAGTAATAATTTGAATTAGACTATAATAAGTCATCTATGCTTTTCTATGGTAAATACTAAAAGAATATTAAAATCATCTAGAAAAGACGGCAAGAAAAGAGAAAAAGAACTTGATGATTTACCAAAATATTAGCAATATCTACTGTTACATGGTAGTGTAATTATTTTTCATACTTTGTAAATTTCTTATGTCTAGCAACTATAATTTTATAATCAGAAAAAACTATAACTTATAAATAGTCTCTTTCAACCCAATGATTCCTACTTTTAGAAGTCTAGTGTAAGGAGGCCAAGTGTGGTAGTTCATGCCTGTAATCCCAGCACATTGGGAAGTCGTGGCTGGGCCGAGCGTGGTGGCTCACACCAGTAATCCAAGCACTTTGGGGGCCAAGACGGGAGGATCACCTGAGGTCGGGAGTTCAAGACCAGCATGAACAACATGGTGAAACCTCGTCTTTAGAAAAAAAAAAAAAAAAGAGTTTGAGACCAGCCTGGCAAACATAGTAAAACCCTGTCTCTACTAAAAATACAAAAATTAGCCAGTGTCATGGCGCATGCCTATAGACCCAGCCACTCAGGAGGCTGAGGCATGAGAATCACTTGAACCCAGGTGTCGGAGGTTATATTGAGCCAAGATCACATCACTACACTCCAGCCCGGGTGACAGAATGTGACTCTGCCTCCCCCCAAAAAAATTTAGGGGAAATTTGTAAGGAAAAAAACAGAAATATAGTAAACAAAAAATATTTAAACTATTTTATTTCCACATCTAAGCAATGCAAATATCTAAAAAACACTATTAAAAACATTATATTAGCTAATCAATATAACGAGGGAACACATTAATAATTAAAAGTATACTTATGTATTAGATTAATAGCCATTAAGTAGCCATTAAATATTCATGAGTAATTTTTTAAATACTAGAAAATGTTTGTTGTATTATTAAATACAAAAGAATATTCTGAATTATACACAAAGAATAATCAGTGAAATATAAAAACCTAAACAATTCTTAAAAAAAAAAACCCTGTGGTTAATAATTACTTCCTCTAGGCTCTAGGGTAATCAGTGAATATGCTACAAATCCTTTTGATAGCTTTGGATGTAAACACTATTCTACAAGAAATTACGTGTTTTTTTTTTTTTAATCAGAACAATAACATCAAAAAACAAACAAATTTTTTAAAGGGCAAAGGAAGCAGGGAAATCCTCTCCAGGGATAAAGGCACAGACAAATGGGAAATAATGTTATTTTCAGGATATACAGGCCATCCACTATCACTAGAAGCTACATAGTAAAGTGAACCTCTAAAATGCAATTATACGAAGTTAGAAAAGGGGATAAAACTCAAGTCATACTGGAGAATGGGTTGTCTTTTAGTTATTCCAAGTAGCTTCGAGTTTTTTGTGCAGTTGATGGAAAAGGTTTAACGTAGTCAAATTTTCCTTTTTAATATCTACTTCTACATAGTTGCCAGGTAGAGAAAGAACTTAAGGAGTGAAGGCTCAAAACAGGAAGACAAAGTAGATAGCTTCAAGTTGATAGCCTAGACAGGAAAGGTGAAGACAGATACATCCATCCATTTTTCCATTAGAAATTTAAAAATCAGATTTCCAGGTATGATAGGGAGTATAATGACCCCAAGATGTCCATATCCTAATTCTAAAACCTGTAAATACTACCTTACATGGTAGAAAAGACTTTGCAGATGTGATTAAAGTACAGCTCTTGGGATGGGGAGCTCATTCTGGGCTTTCTAGGTGGGCCCAATGTATTTACAAGGGTCTTTATAAGAGGGACGATCCAACAGAGAAGACTATGCGGCTACAGAAGCAAGGGGATGGTATATGCAAAGAAGGGGCTACAGCCCACGGAATGCAGGTCATCTCTAGAAAAGGAAAAGGAAAAGAAATGATTCTCCCCTTAGAGACTCCAGAAGGAACCAGCCCTACCAATATTTTGTTAAATGAACTTCTGACCCCCAAAACTATAAGACAATAAATTTGTGTGTTTTAACAGAAATAAGTTTGTTGGTAATTTATTACAACAGCAATAGGAAATTAATACACCAGGCTACACTATTCCTGTTCAAAATAAGGACTAACCTCCAGTTTCACACTACAAAGACTAAAGACTTTTTGCCACCAAGGATATATAAAAGAAAATCCTGAGTCCTGAAAAACAGGATGGAGGTGAGCAAAGAGTAATAAGAAGAGCCTGGGGTCCTTGGGACTGGGCCCAAGTGTAGATTAAATGAAGTGGGTCTACCCCTTTGCCCTCTCTCCTACAGAGTACTCCCTGTATTCGCAAGGGAAAAATTTTAAATGACGGTTTCTGGAAGCTACTAGCTGTTTAGTAATAAATATGATCTGCTCTACTGAGAAAAAAAAATCACCACTAAGGTACAGAACACTCAACAATAAAAATTAGGATTTTACTGGAATATAGTAGTACCTAAATGTTACCTGATCTTCCTAATATACGAAAATTTATTTCACACCTTTCTCCATATTTAGGAAAAATCATTCTTAAAATTATGGACAAAAATATTATGAACCTATCATCTCATGGAGAGCCATTTGTCCAAGTAAAAGATTCAAAAGGAAGGTAAACAAGCATGCTGCATGGGTGATGAAATGCAAATATAAAGCTGTCCTTCACAAAACAGTATGACTGCAGTACCTAATACTGCTGTTGGCAACTAAATGATTTCTGCAAATATCTATTCTTCTCAAATGGAAGAATTCCACAAAATATTACTAATAATTTCTTAGTTTCTAAACTAAGAATGATAAGAAAAGTATGACATTATTAAGTAAATATCCTAGAAAGCTGTATGTTAGAAAATATTACTTAGTCAGAGTTATATTTGTTTACAATACTAATAGGCAAGCAGTAAGTCATATATAAAATTGTATTAAAGGAATATTTTTGCTATATTTAAGTAAATGACTTAGTTGGTGGCAGAGTTTTCCAGATGTTATGGTAATCATAGCAACTATAATGATAATAATAGCAACAGCTAGCACTTAATTACCCTTAAAACAGTGCTGAGTAAACAGTATGTACTTTACATGCCTATTTTACAGAAGCATAGCGGTTCTGTATCCTAGTCATGGTTATGTAGCCATTGAAATGATAGAGCCAGGATTCAAACTCAGTCAGTCAGTCAGGCAGTTGGAGGCAGGGAAGGTAGACCAGTTGTCTCCCCCAGTGGGTAAGGCAGTCAGGGTTCATGTGTTAGAAGCACTGATGCAGCAACTGGAACACTCAGAATTCCATTACCCTCCCCCTGCCTCTCTGAACACAGCCTTATCAGACTGCTCTATATTCACCCCAGCAAAGAACCTGCACTCCAAAGCCTCCCCACCTACAGTTGCAGAACTGGGGTAAAGGAGGTTTCCTAGAGATGACGATTAGTTTACTTCTCCTGGTTGCTGTGATGACAATACAAGCAGTTTTCACTAAGTTCTGTAAGAAGTAGTAAAAAGAAAATCTGCTACATCATAGGTCTTCATTTTGGAATACTGGAGATATTTTGGAGGACAGTGTCTTTATTTTACATTCCAGTTACTGGAAATACCTGGTTATTTTCCAGAGTAGTTTCTTCCTCAAAATTTCCTTTCCTGGTGTTTATCCAAATGAATGTTTTATAAATGATTAATACTTAGACAAGAAAACCAAATGTTAACTGGATGTGACCTCGGAGATCACCTATTTAACACGCCCGCCAAATATATAGAGCAAATGAAACTGAAGTTCCAAAAACATGAGCTGGTTAGTGACAGAGATGGGACTGGAATCAGTCCCCAGACTCTCAATGCAAGGCTTCCTTCACAACACTGTGCTCCTTTCAGGCATCTGACAGTGAGATCTGCCTAGAGCTCAATGACATGGAAATAACAGAGTTGGTATCAGTGTCAACAGAATTTGTAGTTGCAAATGCAACTCTAAACTACAAATGAAAATGTTAACCCTCAAAAGTAGATATACAAATTTCAGGGACTTCTCACAATGCAAAAAGCATTTCTAAGACCATAAATGTAACCAAAGCAGAATAAATATGTGGACTTACAATTTTTATAAAGAAGACTGAAAAATTTTACAACTATTTCCAGTACACAACAGAAAACAGTAAGTCAATAAAAGAACATTCCTTTCTAAGTTTTCTAAAACTTTTGATATTAAGGCAACAACAACAAAAAAAAACAAACACAAATTGTATATAATTTGGCTGACCCCAAGAGTCTTGTCACCAATTAAGTTGCTTTCACTCTAAGAGTTTTGCCTAAAACAAAAATACCATCTGTTCTACCTAAAACATTAAGATGTTCCATTTCCTTGTCAATTCAGAAATCACATCTGTAACCATTTGCTGAAAAGACAGCAAAAGACATTATATTTATGGGTGACTGCATAAGGAATGATGTTCAATCAAAATGTAATTTTCATCTACTGGAAGAAATTTTCATTTCTCCAATGAATATAACGCTGTAACTTTGGAAGAACACGCAGTACACAAACAACCTAATTTTCACAAATAAAAAGGACCTTAAAAGTTAACAGAGTAAAATAAAACTGTTTTGTTGTTAAGGACAGAAATAGCAAAGATGTTTGTATTCATTTTCTGTATCTGTGTTGACAAATGAATTCTATCCTGTGTGAAATTTCCAGGTGAATAGAGGAGAAAACAACAAATTTTTACTAGTGCTACATCTCTTCACATTAGTAAGCCATCATATAACTGGTAAAAAATATGAAAACAATAAAACACAAACCACTTTCTACTTTCAAAGTATTTTTAGAAACAATATTGGTCCTAGGAAAGACTCCTAATATACAACCCAATGAATTGATTAAAGATAAAAAAACGCTAGAGAAAACATCACTCACAGTGAACACAAACACAGTGTCACAAGGGATAAAAGAACACATTTCGAAGAAAAATACACAAGCCAACCAACTACCTATAATATTTTGAGTATATATATTAAGTACCTAGAACAAATCTGAAATGCAGGAATGTTTCAGTTCGAAAAGTAACCCGATTTCACATACAATTGTCCTGCCCCCCCCAAAAAAAAAAAAAAAAAAAAAAAAAAAAAAAAAAGCTACTCTCTGAATAAGGATGAAATAAATACATCCAAAGGCTCTATTTAAAATGTTTCTTTTACCACAAAGTTGTGAAGTGTTCTGAAGTCCAAGATGGGCTTGAAGCCCTCCCTGACTTTTTCAGGATCAGGATACCTTCACTAAAATCCTTTTCCTTGTTCCTCTTGTTGTGCACGCTTTATTAATCTGCATTTAGAAGGAAAAAAAATCTAGTTCAGAAGGATGGAAGACTTCGAAATATGCCGTATCACTTCAGTCTATGCTCTGAACTGCTTTGGATTAATTAGCTTTATGTCACTATTTCAGAAGACATGATGAACACTGGAAGGAAAAGAAGTAGACAGTGGACAGAGAACTAAGTTTGCAAGAAACTGAAAACGATAAGCTACTGAAGGAATCTCACGTAACCATCAATCCCACCCCAAAAGAAATCATTTTTTAAAAATCTCTGATACTCCAGATATTTAGTTTACTTTAACATTTTCATAGTACATCACACATCTTCAATTAACAGGTGAAAAAATGTTGGTGCTACAGCAATAGCAGAACAGAATCATTCAAAATTTATATTATCTAGCAAACACACCAAAACTAACTCCACCTATTCTTTGACACCATCTCATCTTCTTTTCAAAGTTTTTCTTCAGTTACATACAGTTAGGAATTTCCAAATATCTTAACTAGAAATTATTATAATCCTTTATATATTATAAGTGGTATTCCCCATGCCAATTCTGCCTTCATATTTTAATATATCAAAATATCTCATCATAATTCTCTACATATATGAGCAGCTGTTCTTCCTCCCCATCTTCTGCACTTTCCTGATTATGGTCCTTAAAGGGTGAAGATGTTATTTGTAAGAAACAAGCAAAACAACTTTAATCTCACCACACAAAACACACAATTAAAACACATTTTATAATCTGAATTCCTTGTATAATAATCTGACAATAAACTAGAACCATGCAGTTAGTTAAGAAAGTTTGACTTAAAATATAAATAAAAAATCAATTAAAACACAGACTAACCAGATACTTTAGCAAGTAGTCTCTGAACATTAAGCTATTCTGCCCTTATTTTTCAAGAAATAAAAATAAAAAATATAACTTAAATGCAATCTATCTGTTTAATCACTTTCTCAAATAAAATCTAAAAGAATTTTGTACCTAAAAACAAAATCACAGCAAACTAATTATAAGTGCCTGGTAAGGAAGATTCTTTTAAAGTTCTGAAATGTGAAATTGAAGAAAAGAATGATTTAAAATCCTATGCTGTTAAAGCACTAAGGCAAATCCCACACTGTATATCACTGAAAAATCAATGTGTGAGACTGGTAATAGCCAGATGACAAACATTTTTCTTCAAATTTCTAAATGACAGTAAAAATGTATATTTAATTATATTACATTAGGTAGCCTATCATAAACTTTAAACTGCCTGATGCAAGAATTGTAAAAAGCATTATTTTAGAAGATGCAAGAATGGAATAATAAATTTTTTGAACAAATCAAATCTGATAATGAGGGAAGCCTGAAGTATAATTATGAAGCAACAACACTCAGTAAAGTCAAGGAATGGACTGTTACAAAGAAAAAAAAAGTCAACACCTTAACACCTAAATGATTAGAGACTGTGGTACAAAGGGGTAAAGAACACTGCTCAGCTAGCAAAGATTTCTTAAGAGACAGGCATTTTTGAACAGATTTGTGAAATGATGGGAATCAGAACAAAGAAAAGCTGAGGCACCCAAGCATTGATGATAGTAACAATCATGCCATTTAGAAGAGTCAAAGTGGTTTCTCCTATAATGCATCTTTTTAGGAAGTTTGCTAATGATTTTAAGCAATCTCATAATTCTCCTAAACCAATACTGTACGGATCTACAGTCGCTAAACTGTGAAATCCCAAAAGCTCTGAAAACAATCAAAAGCTTTTTTACAACTCATTTGGTGGTAAACCTAAACAGCACTGACATGAAGCTTTATAGAATTTGTATTTATCTCATTTGATATGAACATTCAGAAATTTCAAAAGAGACTCTGCAATAATATGCCACCCATGCACAGTACTTTCCTAAAATTAAAAAAAAAAAAAAAAAAGAATTCTGAGCCCTCACATATATCAACCCCTGAAGATTTCAGGTAAGGTACTGAGGATGTGTCTTATGGGGAGTCTATACAGCACAGTATAAATCACAGGTCACTTAGAAAAGAGTCCTTGCCTGTGCAGGTTCTGAGCAAGAAATAATCAAGAAGAAATGGAAGAGGCAAGAAAATATGAACACATACCAGCACAGTGCTGCCCAAGACAGAAATGCAAAGTAAACTTGTCACTGAATGAATGTATGAATCAAGGAATAAGGAGCTCTATTTTAACATAGGCCCACAAAGTCCTACAAAGAAATAGGAAATGTTTTAAAATATTTGATTTTCTTAATACTTAAATACCCCAAATCCCAATTGCATATATATGCTCTTATTTTATGAGCTTTTACTTTATCTCTTTAAATTTTTAATTTTGCAGCATCTAATTATGTTTTGGTTTTAGAATATGCAGAAAATTTCTCAGTTTCACTGTTTGATATGATTTTCCTACCTCACTGATAAGTCTGCAGAACAAGTTTTAAAGAAATGTCTAACAACCATTACTGAGTTATTCAGTATAGACCTGTTCAAAATACAAGTCCAGTCCCTGAGCCAAAGTGGCCAAGGAAGAGCAGCTGATAGAAAATCTGGTAGTTGCTCTTTGATCTAGTTAATGAATCTAATGTGCAGATGCTGCATGCTGCTTCTTCCTATCCAACAACCTTTATCACTTTCTCCTTTATTGACAGAAAGCCAGTTTTATTTAGGATGGCAATAGTCATAGCCTAAAAAACAAAATCAAAATGAACAATAACAAAAAACTGTTTCCCCATGCTAGACGCAGACATGTGCCATAGTTCTGGACAACGACATGTAATCAGAATTCTAATATGTGAAAATTCTGAGAAAGTTATTCAGTCTCCAATTTATCCCAACTGCTGTGACTTTCTTTTATTTTTATTTTTTTACTATAGTCAATAATTTATTTTTAATTAATAATTTTTTTAATATACTTTAAGTTCGGGGGTACATGTACAGATCTTACAGGTTTGTTACATAGGTATACATGTGCCATGGTACTGGTTTGCTGTATCCATTACCCCGTCATCTACATTAGGTATTTCTCCTAATGCTATCCCTCCCCTAGCCCCCTAGCCACCTACCCCCCAGGTCCTGGTGTGCGATGTTCCCCTCCCTATGTCCATGTGTTCTCATTGTTCAATACCCACTTATGAGTGAGAACATGCAGTGTTTGGGTTTTCTGTGCTTGTGTCAGTTTGCTGAGAATGATGGTTTCCAGCTTCATCTGTGTCCTTGCAAAGGACATAAACACATCCTTTTTTATGGCTGCATAGTATTCCATGGTGTATATGTGCCACATTTTCTTTATACAGTCTATCATTGATGGGCATTTGGGTTGGTTCCAGGTCTTGACTTTCATCTTTTGCTCATCCCTCTTTCTGGACAAAGCACAGGTGTAATGTATGTAGAAGCAGGAACCATCCTGTATTCACAACAAGAACCACAGGCTAACAGTGACAGAGCTAACAGGTAAAAGCAGCCTGGACCTTTGATGGCACCATGGAACATATCATGAGCCCTAGACTACCTACCTTTAAACTTGTCCATAAGAATAATAAAAGGCTTTCTTCAGAAGCCATTGTAATAAGCTTGCTGTTACATGAAGTTGAGTGCAATACAAAATGAAACACTATACATACAAGTAGTCACATTGGGTAACAAAGAAAAGCTAACACATACAAACAATTTCACTTTAAAAGAACGTAACAATGAATGCAAGATAATTCTGAATCAAAAACTCTCCCAAAAGCATTCATCACTATGGATAGATTATTTAATTGCCTAACAAATATTATATGACTTTTTTCTCATAATTTTTACCATCTCCACCTCTAATTTTTAGTTATTAATTTAATAAACACCTCCTATGTACCAAACACTTCTTCCATATTTCACTCAACCATTCACGATGTTTTAAATTCAAACAAGTCATCTTTGTT
Organism: Saimiri boliviensis; assembly: GCF_048565385.1. Classification (NCBI taxonomy): domain Eukaryota; kingdom Metazoa; phylum Chordata; class Mammalia; order Primates; family Cebidae; genus Saimiri; species Saimiri boliviensis. The sequence continues at coordinate 200,417,663 of NC_133449.1, forward strand.
TTCTCCATAAAACTTGAAAACATAGATTTCATAAAAACTTAAGCTAAAATCTCAGAATTTACCAGTCCTATGTTCTCTTTATTATTAAAAAAATGCTACTTTAGGTACCTTTAAAAAATTGTTCTATGTAACTTAGGAATGTGGAATACTTGACCAATTCATTATTACATTTAAGTCTTTAAAAATATTTGTTCATATGATAAACAAAGCTGAGATGCACGTCCTTGTCCACAGTTCTCTCCACATCCATATCTGATTATTTCTGCAGGACAGCATTCCACCAGTGCAATTCCTAGCTCAAATGCTCCTGGCATTAGGTAATTTTCCTTAAAGATTTGCTAGGCATCATTTTGGAACAATAAAGAAGACCAACCCACACCTGCAAGAAGTTTATAGCAAGTTTCTTCCAAAGACTATTATGCATGTGGTCAGTGAGTAAACACAGTCCCATGAAGGCATATGAGAACAACACCCAGCCCTGATTCAAGGATCTCAACCAAGTTTCCAGAGAATGTAACATCTAAGCTGAGTCCTAAAAGACAATCAGAAATTTATCAGGCAAATGGTGTACCTGTGCATGTGCATGTCTGTATGTTTCCGCACTTAGGTGCATCTGGAGGTAAGGTCGAGTTTTTTTTTGGTTTTGCTTTTTTTTTTTTGGACACAGAGTCTCACTCACTCTCTTGCTCAGGCTGGAGTGCAGTGGTGTGATCTAGGCTCATTACAACCTCTGCCTCCAGGGTTCAAGCAATTCTGTCTCAGTCTCCCAAGTAGCTGGGATTACAAGTGCATGACATCACGCCTGACTAATTTTTGTATTTTCAGTAGAGGCGGGGTTTCACCATGTTGGCCAGGCTGGTCTGAAACTCCTGACGTCAGGTGATGCGCCTACCTCGACCTCTCAAAATATTGGGATTACAGGCGTGAGCCACCATGCCCGGCCAAGGTCAGAATTTTTTTGTTAGGGTTTGGTTCTTTTGCTTTTTGTCCACCACCCCATGCCAGGCAGTAAAGATGTAGAGTTACCATAATAGAAAGTGGAGTGTCAGAGAATTTATAGTTCTCTGAATTGTTGTGCTCTGAATAGAGTCATTGTGAGGCTGGAGAACACAGTGCAGACTGAGGTGATTAGAGAAATAATGCTAGAGAGACAGAAATGCAGGCACACAAGCCATGTTAAAGAGTCTTGAGTTTAGCCTTACGGTAATGGAAAAAAGAAGGGTTTTGAGCTAAGTTACGGCATCACTGCTAACATTAATTAAGGGCCTGTTAAGTGCTAGGTCTCATACTATAAAGTTCATACACATAACCATATTTAACCCCTCCACCAAACATGTGAGGCAGAGTCATCTGTCACAGGGTTGTCACTGTCAGCCAGGGGAGGGATGGTAGTAGTCTGAAGTAGGTAGTAGCACTGAAGATGAAGAGGAAGTGGTCAAATTTGAGATCCATTTAAAAAACAGAATGAAAAGGTCTAGCATGTGTTTGGGTACTAGGAAGACAAAGATGATCAGGGTAGCCCCACAATTTACTGTCCAAACGAATGTACTTTTGAGAGTGAAAGAGGCCGATAGTGAAAAACTGTCATATCTGGTCACTCTAAAATTGAAAGAGCTTGGGACCACAGAACAGGTTAAAGCAGGAAAGAGGAGCTACATTTAAGCACGTTTAAATAGAGCTGCTAGCAAACCACCTTGCCATGTATGTACCTATGCAACAATCCTGCATGATCTGCACATGTACCCTAGAACCTAAAGTAAAAAAAAAAAAAAAAAGGAAATGGAGCTGCTAATGGGCCATCCCAGAAATCTACACACTTGACCTGTGGGTCTACAACTTAAGAGACTTTTCTCAGCTGAGACAGGTATTTGAGGAGTTAACAGTACACTCATAGTACAATGGAATAGGAAATATCACTCTCACCAGAAGCTTGTATTTTTTAAATCTTCTTGATGAGAAACAATTATTTAGGTTCTCCTATATGCTCTTGCCTCTCCACCTCTTTCTGGCATTAACATAACCTGAAGCCACGATCTATAGTGCTGTTAGTAAATTCTATCAAAACTAAACAGACATTTCTACTGTTAGTTTGACAATAAAATTGACAACGATTTAGATTTCACTATGTCTAATTGTTTCCAATGCCTTTTAAATTCATTTTTAATTATTAATTTTGATAAATCTATAAGTCAGCTACATTGACTTCATCAAGAAATTTTTAAAATTTCTTTTTAAAAGTATGGGAAGTATGCCTGTGACATGTTTTATAAGTGTTTTCCTATTTGAAAATGTCTCTCTACTACCTTCACATACAAAAGATAACTGAGTATAAAGTTATTTCAAAATGTAATAGTCTTCATGTCTAAGTCAGTCTAGCGTTTGTTCTATATTACACAGTATATTCTTTCTACCTGGCACGTCTTTAATATGTCCTTTTTCCTTTTAATTGAACTAAGTTACCATGCTGTATTGGGGGTGACTCTTTTTTCATTTTTATTACTCAGCACTTAGCCCTCTTCATCTATAAAGGGAGGCCTTTTCAGCTCAGAAAACTTTTCATCAATTATATCTTTGATCACTGCCTCGCTGTATTTTTTCCCCTTTCTTTAATTCTTTTGTTGGAATCTTGTCCTCCATACCTATCATCATCTTCCTTCTCATTGTTTACATTTGTCTTCCTTTTGTCTACATTCTTAAAAAGTAACTCATGGACTTTTTTTTCCACATTAATACCCTCTTTCAGTGTCAGCTTTACTCTTCAGTATCACTAGTAATCTGTTATTGTCCCTCCAACAATCTCTCCTTATCTCACTCCCCCCTCTTCCAAATATTTTTATTTTCATTTCTTTGTCATCTTTTTGTTTCAGTGTTTTACTTTGTTTCATATTTCTTAGAGATCATAACTCAAACTTTTTGAGAATTCCAGATCCTATTTTTTAAAATAATTTTCATCTAGTCTCTGTAATAAATCATTTTAATACGTAAGTTATTCTGAGTCTTCATGCTTCACCCTATTTTTTAATCATTCTGTAGAGCTTTTTCACAGCTCTCCTATGACAACCTTTTAATCACTTATGCTTAAAGAAGTAGACATTAACCTAGACTCTGTGTTTGCTAACTACCCTTGGTCTTTTTTACTTTGATATTAGTTGAAATCCTTCTCTTACATAGAGTTAGTTTATTTGACAAATATTTGTTGAAGACCTACTGTGTGCCACGTATTTGCCAGGGGATGCCAAAGCAAACAAGCTCTTTGCCCTCATGGTGCTGCTATTTTAGCAAGGGAGACAGATAATAAGGAATAAATGACATGGACAATTGTTAACAATACTATAAAGGATGTAATGAGGATTCAGTGATGGAGAAAAGAGTGAGTGGATAATAGGTTCGCATGCATAGATCCAGCCTGACTGCAAGTTGCCAAAAGGTTAATATCCAAGGTGGCTGTGCCTGACTGGTATTCAGTCATCTATACCAGCTCGGATTCTGAACAAAGGGAAGGCTTCTTTCTTCAACAAAGAATATTATAGCATTCTTCTGGCCCATGCCACTACCAACAGCTTTCCTAGTCAATGACCTATCATAAGTTCCCTTGTTCCTGCCTACTTTATTTCTGGCAGATTTAGTCTCCAAACTGATTACAAAATACAGACACACTGGAAGCCCTTTCATCAATGTGATCAAGGCTGGCATAGATCTATCAACAGAAAAAGTTAAAGTTGACATGAAAATAAAAGTCAAGGCAGAAAATCATTATGATATGTATGTGTTATTCTTAATATTTTAATTTGCCATGAAATACACATGTGTATCATATTCAAATCTACTTATGTAAAAGCAAAACCTACGCTTTGACTATGGAACCAGTAACTGGAGTTCTTTGTCATATTTTCTGTATAATCAAACATATGATAATCTTCTGTGGTCCCAAGCTTAGGTTTCTCTAAAGTACAGCAAGAATTTAAACTTAAAAATATTAAAATCTGAGCGCAGGCTGCTTCTACATTTTTATGATTTCTTCCCAAATCTTTTACAGTCATGTCACCATATTTATCAGTGACTCACCTTTGTTGAATATTTCCAAAGCCCTCAACTTCACAAAAAAGTGTATTTACATAATTCATCAGCTTAATAAAATGGATTACGAGAAAAAAATAATGAGAACAACTTGTTTAGGAATAAATAACTGAGTCATAATCACACATCTGAAAGACTGGAGGGAAGGAAGTGCATTGGCCTGACAGCTAACAGCCCACTCACTACAAGGCCACGTTGCCATGGGCATAGAAAAGGAATGAAAAACATCAGTTGATACAGTTGGTCAATTAAAGATTGGTCAGCAGAGACCTTAGGCAGGAAGGAAGAAACAAAAAAAGAACAGCTACCCAACTTCTTAATAACCTCAAAATTAGCACTCTTCCAGTAGAAAAATATTTGTTTACTTTTCTAGTTGATATAATACCATAATTTCAAAGCCTTGGCAGACATTATAAAAAAGAAAAGAAATCATTCTCCATACTTGTTTTAAAAGACATGAAGGTTGCTGTTATTTCTAACTGCTTATCATTCATCAGCAAGTAATTGCATTTTTCAGTCCAGTTCTATCAGCTTTGTAGTTTGTGGACACCTTATTAACTGACAAGCCAAGGTTTTGGTATTTCTGCAATTGTTCATCATCATCTACATTTTCATATGAGTGTTAATGGGAAACTGAGAGTCAGTCTCAGGGTCCCTAGTCAGCCATCATGTAAATTGCAAGTGCCAACTATTTTTTAAATGTAATAGATGTTATTTCATTTAAGTCAATGTGAGGTTGAAATGTATTTCAGGAATTAATACTCATCATTCCTGATGTCATAAAATAAATAGAAATGCTAAAGGTGGGGAGAACTGGAACAAAGATGGAGCCTTTTCTCCTCATTTCCTCCCTAAGAGACCTTTATATTTTCCTGAAAAATTAGGCAAAATGTAAGCCTGTGACAACTGACTTAGAATGGCAAACACCAAATAAGATTATTTTGTCTTGCTACCCAGCCATGACTGCTCCAACACTAGTATCAACCACTAGTCAATGCAAAGAATTTTTAACATTTAAATGAACTAATGTAGCACCTTGCAGGTACCTTGAGTTCCTTAAGAAACTTTTGGTTATTTACATAATATACCATATTCTATTCAGTATTTCGGGTAAAGCATCATTTCTGAAAATACCCCGGCAGATTGTGGACAAGGTAAAAAGTGCTTCTGGGTAATCAGAGAACTAGCCAACCTATACTTCAATAAAAATCAAAGTTAACAACATGTAACAGAGATGGAACATAGGTGAAAACATACAAATACTTTTTACAAGCAATATATACTTACACAGAAAAGCATCTCAGAGGAGAGTTTACGAACTCATCCTTCAAAGCCAATAAAATTCATAAACACTGTGCTATTAATGCCCAGATATACCTAAACTAGACTAGAATACAGAATAGCTTAGTTTTTGTGTTTTTAGAGTCTCTAGGACCATCAGTTACTAATTCCCTCATCAAAAGAAAAGTTCAAAGCAGCTTTACTTAAAAGGTAAGGCTGTCTAAGGTTTTCTCAAAATAATATAAGCTGTAGAGGGGCCAGGGTGTCAAATCCTGAATTCTATTATTGCCTTGAATTCTTTTAGGATAATTAAAAAATACAGCCAACCATTTTTAAGGAAAAAAATCTTTAATCTTACTGACTTTATATACTCGTTTTTCTGTTAACTAATGGAAGGATATTTCTATGCACTATTTTTCTAGTGTATGTCAAGATTTAAGCTTAAACCATCATAATTCATGAGCTATTAAGGACAGTTCCTGGACCAATTATTGTAGCTAACATTCCTCCATCTCCTCCCCAGTTGAGCACAAAGTATGCTCCCTCTGGACACTGACAGCTCTTTCACCATACTCACTTCTCAGACTAGAGCCACTTTGGTTAAAGTCATGGAATGTCACTTCTGCCCTTAAGAAGTGAGATTCCATTTTAATCTTAAGATAGATACTCCCTCGAATGCTGGGAAGATGGCCGCCTAAGAACAGCTCAGGACTTCAGCTCCCAGTGAAAGTGCAGAGGGTGAGTGGACGCCGCATTTCCAGACGAACTCTTATTGCCCACAGACCAGGAGATACCCAGGCAGAGGGGTCGCCAGCGTCGCAGTCCCAGCCGGTGCGGCTGTTTTGGCCCCCGCGGGGCTGATTCCGCCCACGCGGCTGCTGTGACCACTCCCTGTTGCTGCGGTTCTCCATACAAAAGCCGCTGGTCTGGGAGCCCTCTTAGCTGGCAAGCAGAGCCCTGAGACAGCAGAATAGCCCATTCATCTGAAATAGCGAGTCAGGCCAGGAGATTCCTAGGCAAAAAATCCGCCAGGAGCCGGCGCCGCAGTTCGAGCAGACTCAGCGAGTCGCAGCACGGGAGATCCTGGCGCCTTTTCAACAAGCGACCAGAACGCGGGGTCATTCAACTTAAAAGAAAAGACTCTGAGTCAGGGAGCCAGGTGATCAGGCTCGGTTGGTCCCACCCCTCCACCCCCAACAACGACGAAAACAAAAACAGTAATTGGAAACCCTCTGGGTTGAGCCCTCCAAACCAAGCACAGCTGAACCCGGACAGTCCGGCTCCCTGGGGGAGGGGCTTCTGCCATTACTGAGACTCTCCACCACTACAGAGGCAGGCTGCCGTTGCCGAGGCAACCTGCCACAACAGAGAGAGTCCGCCATAACAGAGGCGGGGCCACCATTGCCAAGACAGTTCTAACTATGCCCATATAAAAAGGACTACAGGGAAGAGCTCAGGGCAGCTGGGCGGAGCCCACAGCAGCTCAGCAAAGGCCCTGCAGGCAGGCAGTGGCTAGGCATGCTGCTAGCTGGGCGGGTCAGACCTGAAAGAAAAATCAAAAAAGGCAGTAGTGCAATGGAAACTCATAAAGCTCCAACTCCCTGGGACAGAGACAGACAACAGGTGGATAAACCCACAAAAATGGGAAGAAACCAGCGCAAAAAGGATGAAAACTCCCGAAACCAGAACACCTCTCCTCCTAAAAGGGATCACAACTCCTCACCAGCAAGGGAACCAGACCGGATGGAGAAGGAGGGTGATGAAATGACAGAATCAGACTTCAGAAGGTGGGTAGTAACAAACTACAGTGAGCTAAAAGAACATGTTCTAACCGAACGCAAAGAAAATAGGAACCTTGAAAAAAGATTGGACGAACTGCTGACGAGAATGGTCAGCATAGAGAGGAGTATAAGTGAATTGATGGAGCTGAAAAACGCAACACGAGAACTTCGTGAAGCATGCACAAGCTTCAACAGCCGAATTGACCAAGCAGAAGAAAGGATATCAGAGGTCGAAGATCAACTCAATGAAATAAAAAGAGAAGGCAAGAACAGAGAAAAAAGTGCAAAAAGGAATGAACAAAATCTTCAAGAAATGTGGGACTATGTGAAAAGACCTAATCTACGTCTGATAGGTGTACCTGAATGTGATGAAGAGAATGAATCCAAGCTGGAAAATACTCTTCAGGATATTATCCAGGAAAACTTCCCCAACCTAGCAAGGCAGACCAATATTCAAATCCAGGAAATACAGAGAACACCACAAAGATATTCCGCAAGAAGAGCAACCCCAAGGCACATAATTGTCAGATTCACCAGGGTTGAAATGAAAGAGAAAATGCTAAGGGCAGCCAGAGAGAAAGGTCGGGCTACCCACAAAGGGAAGCCCATTAGACTCACAGCAGATCTCTCAGCAGAAACCCTACAAGCCAGAAGAGATTGGGGGCCAATATTCAACATCCTTAAAGAAAAGAACTTTCAACCCAGAATCTCCCATCCAGCCAAACTAAGCTTCATAAGTGAAGGAAAAATAAAATCCTTTGTGAACAAGCAAGCACTCAGAGATTTCATCACCACCAAACCTGCTCTACAAGAACTCCTGAAAGAGGCTCTACACATATAAAGGAACAACCAGTACCAGCCACTCCAAAAACACACCAAATGGTAAAAGAGCATCAACACAATCAAGAAGCTGTATCAACTAACCAACAAAACAGCCAGGTAGCATCAAAATGACAGCATCAAATTCACACATAACAATACTATCCCTAAATGTCAATGGACTAAATGCCCCAATCAAAAGACACAGACTGGCAAATTGGATAAAAAGCCAAAACCCATCAGTGTGCTGTATCCAGGAAACCCATCTTACATGCAAGGATACACAAAGGCTCAAAATAAAGGGATGGAGGAAGATCTACCAAGCAAATGGAGAGCAAAAAAAGGCAGGAGTTGCAATTCTCATCTCTGATAAAACAGACTTTAAAGCAACAAAGATCAAAAGAGACAAAGAAGCACATTACATAATGGTAAAAGGATCACTGCAACAAGAAGAGCTAACGATCCTAAATATATACACACCCAATACAGGAGCACCCAGATACATAAGGCAAGTTCTTAATGACTTACAAAGAGACTTAGACTCCCACACAATAATAGTGGGAGACTTTAACACCTCATTGTCAATATTAGACAGATCAACCAGATAGAAAATCAACAAGGATATCCAGGACCTGAATCTATTTACGACAAACCAACAGCCAATATCATACTGAATGGGCAAAAACTGGAAGCATTCCCTTTGAAATCTGGCACTAGACAAGGATGCCCTCTCTCACCACTCCTATTCAATATAGTATTGGAAGTTCTAGCCAGAGCAATCAGGCAAGAAAAAGAAATAAAGGGTATCCAAATTGGAAAGGAGGAAATCAAATTGTCTCTATTTGCAGATGACATGATTGTATATCTGGAAGACCCCATCATCTCAGCCCAAAGTCTCCTGAAACTGATAAACAACTTCAGCAAAGTCTCAGGATACAAAATCAACGTGCAAAAATCACAAGCATTCCTATACACCAGTAATAGACTTCAAGAGAGCCAAATCAAGAACGAACTGCCATTCACAATTGCTACAAAGAGAATAAAGTACCTAGGAATACAACTAACAAGGAACGTAAAGGACCTCTTCAAGGAGAACTACAAGCCATTGCTCAATGAAATAAGAGAGGATACAAACAGATGGAGAAACATTCCATGTTCAAGGTTAGGAAGAATCAACATCGTGAAAATGGCCATACTGCCCAAAGTAATTTACAGATTCAACGCTATTCCCATCAAGCTACCAATGACCTTCTTCACAGAACTGGAAACAACAGATGCTGGAGAGGATGTGGAGAAATAGGAACACTTTTACACTGTTGGTGGGAATGTAAATTAATTCAACCATTGTGGAAGACAGTGTGGCGATTCCTCAAGGACCTAAAAATAGAAATCCCATTTGACCCAGCAATCCCATTACTGGGTATATATCCAAAGGATTATAAATCATTCTACTACAAGGACACGTGCACACGAATGTTCATTGCAACACTGTTTACAATAGCAAAGACCTGGAACCAACTCAAATGCCCAACGATGATAGACTGGATAGGGAAAATGTGGTACATATACACCATGGAATATTACGCGGCCATCAAAAACGATGAGTTCACGTCCTTTATAGGGACATGGATGAACCTGGAAACCATCATTCTCAGCAAACTGACACAAGAGCAGAAAATCAAACACCGTATATTCTCACTCATAGGCGGGTGTTGAACAATGAGAACACATGGCCACAGGGAGGGGAGCACTACACACTGGGGTCCGTTGGGGGAAATGGGGGAGGGGCGGGGGGGTGGGGAGGTGGGAAGAGATAGCATGGGGAGAAATGACAGATACAGGTGAGGGGACGGAAGGCAGCAAACCACACTGCCATGTGTGTACCTATGCAACAATCTTGCATGTTCATCACATGTACCCCAAAACCTAAAATGCAATAAAGAAAAAAAAAAAAGATAGATACTCCCTCTTGGAACTAGCCACCATAGTTAGAGAAGCCCAAGTCATATTGAGAGGCCAAAAAGCTCCAAATGCCTCCGTTAAGTAATGCTGCCACAATCTGAGTGGTTAGGATTCTATTTTCCTAGAAATTCCATTTCCAAACAATAAAAAATAAGTCTGTGAGTTTGGCTTCTTCATTTAAAACTTATTTGTAAAAAACTGGTGAGAGATATTACATAATTTCTCAGACATATTCTTACTTGGTAGAAAAATATGTTGATAACATGATAACAAAAGAAACTCACCTAAAGCCTTGAATCTCATTAAACTAATAGATAATTACTGCCAGGAGAACTGTTTACAATAACAATATTAAAAATACAAAATGTAGAGTCAGGATATGTCAACCACAATAATAAGTCTTACAAATAAAAACCAATCTGATAAGGCCAATTCATTCAGCTATTTGGAACTATCTTTTATATCAACTCATTCTCAACACCCCCGCCCCCCTCAAAATCCAATCTCAATGAAGTTAACTCTGTAAGAATGAAATGACACTGAGATGCAATCTGAAATTTTTCAGGTCTCATGGTATAACACTAAAATCTCAAATGGGCAGTTATACAAATTCCAAGCTTTACTGAATTACTTTTTATCTTTATTTTTAGTAGTACTTAAAGTTTACTTTGAAGCACTTTGGCACCCAACCTCCAAATATTAGACCAATGAACTACCTGGGGAGAATATATACCAGGATGCCACATTTTTGCATAGAATGTGAATTATGTTCTATCCATATCTGGTGTCTGAAGCTTAATATTCTCTTCAGTCGATATTTAAATGTATCTCAATGAATCTGTATCATTCTTACTACGTTGTATATAACACCACAAGCACAGAAATAATCAAAGAAATAATTCCTACCCTCAAGGAGTTTACCATCTAGTGTGATTAACTTCAAATAATTATATTGGAAGAAATAAGCCAGCATTAACTGCCAGCCACATAAGTGACCCCTTTCAGCCTGATCTGGATAGAAATTTGGAGCTAGTAACATAATGGGATGGGACTTCGGGCATCTTGGGAGGTAGGTGAGTTTACTCTGTACATGAACGGTATGTGACTTTAGGTAGCCTGTGGGTAAGTTGTGATAGCTAGCCTTCAAAAATGACTGCCATCATTCCCTTTGCTTCCTATACATGCTCCTCACATCAAGAAATGGAAAGTAATTTCTCTCCCCTTGAATCTTGGCTAACCTTAATGACTTCCTTGACCAACAGAATGTAGTGAAAATGGCCTTCTAGGACTTCCAAAGCTAGGTCTTAAGAAGTCTTGCTGTTTCTACCCAGAAAACTCACGTTTGAGACTTTTAATCTTAAGATAGATACTCCCTCTTGGAACCAGCCACCATGGTTAGAGAAGCCCAAGTCATATGGAGAGGCCATGTATAAGCATTGGCAGCTAACAGCTCCAAGTGAACCCTCAGTCAACAGGGAGCAGTAACTTTCAGTAATGTGAGTGAGCCCTCCTGCACACTGAAACCAGGCAAACCTTTGGTGAACTCCAGTCCCAATCTCTAATTGCCTGCAATGGTATGAGAGACCCCAAGCAAGAACTGTCTAGTAGTTCTACAAAACCATGGGAAATATAATAAACTATATTTAAAGCATTAAATTTTTTAGTAGTTTGTTATGCAGTAGTCTACTAAAACATTTGACCATCAGGTCAGACATTCCTCAATAGGTAAGAAGTCATCCCTGGAGAATGCTGCGTTTAGAAGTGATTTCCTCAGAGCTCTGTTTTTTGATAGATTCCTCTGATAACTTTAATACATGAATAAAGAGAAACTGAAGACAAAAGGGTAAGAAGCCATTGAAGTAATTCAAGCATGAAGTATGGCTTAGAACCAAAAAGTAACAGGAAAGAGAGATGTATTTCACAGATGAGAAGAAAAAGACTCTCCAACTGATGAAATTTAAGAAATAATAAAAGGTAGAGGTAAAAGTGGTTTCTGGAGTTTCAGAACCTATATAACTAAAAAGGTAACAATGCTCTTAATCAAGACTGGCATCCAAAAGGAAAGTGTATGGAGAAAATCAGAGGATATTAAATTAGAGATGCTAGGAGGTCATCCAGGGAGAGGCCATTCAACAAGCCAATGGCAATGGGTTATGGGAGACCTACTTTTTAGGCCAACAGTTACTACTATTCTGAAGTATCTGTTTTCTATATAAAAACTTTGAATTCATGTATGATATAGCTCACATAACTGTGTGAACTAAATTAAGCATATCAAAATATACCGATGCCACTTGAAGCAGATCATGGACTGCTTTTTAAATACTCACAAACTAAATTATGTTAGGTTTATTGCTGTGACTAAATGTTGCCAACAGTATGATCGAATTTATTTGCATGCCTTATTTATATTATGGGTTTAAGTTAGTATTTCTCAATCTTTTTTACCTTATCACCTCCCTAAGGAATCTTTTTGGACATTTATTTACTAATCATCCACATACAATTTTAATGCCACACACAAACTGTTTACCTGTTATGTACTGTATCTGTGCTTTATATATTAAAAACAATAAGATTTTCTTCAAATCCCCAAGACCAATTTTCACTCTCTTGGAAAAATTATCTCCCCCATTGAGAATGCATGGCTTACTGAGATAGATCATTTGTTACTCAAAAAGGAACTGTGTCTATAACTAAAATAAAGCCAAGCCTAAGAACATTAAAGGAGACTCATGAAGAATATGACAAATACTCATAGCAACTAAAACTTCCAATTTAAAAACTGAAAGGGCAATTATTTTATTCTCAGTACCTGCTAAATAAAACTATCAAATTCTTCCATTTTTAAAGGTCACTATCATTTCTTCATTATTCACCAATTTTTACTGAGAGATCAGTAACTAAAATAATTTGCAGATAACAAGTAAAATACAAATTTTAAAACTAAAAATCTAAGAAGCCCTAACCTACGAAATGGATGATAAGCATAAAAATAAGGATCTGCCAATCAGAAGTATTTCCAATTTATCTACCTACAGAAATAGGAGAGTCAATATTTGATAGAAAAGAATTGTAAATAAGTAATAAGATAAACACTATACCACTTAAATAAAAACTATTTAAAAATATCAAAAAGCAATCATTTTACTAATAGCCCCCAAAATTCCATTTGTGTTTACCTGTAGCTAAAACTCCTCAATATGAAAGCTTAAAAGTATTTTTCTCTCTGTTCTTTTTTTTTTTTTTTTTTTTTTTTTTTTTGAGATGGAGTCTCACTCTGCAGCCCAGGCTAGAATACAGTAGCATGATCTCGGCTCACTGCAACCTCCACCTCCCGAGTTTAAACAATTTTCTGCCTCAGCCTCCCAAGTAGCTGGGATTACAGATGACTGCCACCATGCTCAGCTAATTTTTTTTTTTTTTTTTTTTTTTTTTTTGGTACTTTTAGTAGAAACAGGTTTTCACCATGTTGGCCAGGCTGGTCTTGAACTCCTGACCTCGTGATCCACCAGCCTCAGTCTCCCAAAGTTCTGGGATTACACGCGTGAGCCACCATGCCCAGCCCATATTTTTCTCTTTCATTAACATACTATATTTCTTAACTTTCTTCTTCTGGCATAAGTAAGGCTAAATTATCAATTACTGCTTGCTAAGGCTAAGATAGTAAAAGAAGCAGAGAAACTAAAGGGAACATCTTTTCCTCTGACCTATTAGGTCTAGCCCTGTCTCAAACCACCCACCATAAAAGCACCCATAGGGAGACCAGTGGGGTAGAAATGCGGCACAAATCACTTACTGCAGCACATATTATTCTTATAACCAGCAAAAACAAAGCTCTTCCTCCACCAAAACATAAAAAGAAAGATAAGTTAATAGATGAGAGAACTATGCCTAAAGCCAAATAGATTTACTAATGTCAGAGTTTACTAGGAACACAATATTTAAGGAACAGGCATATAACCTCAAATGCATCAAAACATAACTTAAGACAAAGAAGACATATTGTAATTTTATGACTAATATTTCTTTCAGTGACATTATCCTTTCAACCTAGCAATGACTTGGCAATTTGAAAGCTCCTAAGTCTTCTGCAGTGTTACAGAGAACATTAGTATTACTTAAAAAAAACTTATTATCTTGTTCTAAGAAATAAGCTGTATATATCTTATGTCTCTACTTACTAAAGAAATTTAGACAACTAAGGCTTTAATCTATGCTTAACAAAAATCTCTACTAGCAACTAGAAATTCTCTATACTTTCATTCCATTTATTTATAAATAACTTAAATAAAATATATTAAGTTAAAGTAACAAATTATTCTTTGAAATTATTGTTTTATTATATAATTTATAAGAGGTGGTGTTACATATCTCAATTCTGACAGTTAAAAATAAACACTGCGTGCTTGGGTCCACTGGGTAATGATCAACAGATATTTGATCATTAAAAACAGATAGCTTGCTGTTTAAAGAAATACAAATAGGCCGGGCGCGGTGGCTCAAGCCTGTAATCCCAGCACTTTGGGAGGCCGAGGCGGGTGGATCACAAGGTTGAGAGATCGAGACCAACCTGGTCAACATGGTGAAACCCCGTCTCTACTAAAAATACAAAAAATTAGCTGGGCATGGTGGCGTGTGCCTGTAATCCCAGCTACTCAGGAGGCTGAGGCAGGAGAATTGCCTGAACCCAGGAGGCGGAGGTTGCGGTGAGCCGAGATCGCGCCATTGCACTCCAGCCTGGGTAACAAGAGCGAAACTCCGTCTCAAAAAAAAAAAAAAAAAAAAAAAAAAAAAAAAAAAGAAATACAAATAAAACATAACACATTTCTTTATAATTATTTGGTAGCCACCAATAAATGCCCTAGTTTAAGGTCATTGAACACCCTTCCCATTTACTTTAGCATAAATCAATAGTGCTAAAACAAGGCTGTTTGACCAGCAAAATTACAGTTATCTAATGAACAATTTAAAGTAGAAACCTTGATTTTCTAATAATAATAAAATTTCTTATTTCATTTAGAAATGAAAACAAGGTAGTTAGAAGAAAGGTTAATCAAGAAAGAATATAATCTAAAATTAATATTACAGAGATAAGAAAATGTTTTATAAGCTACATATTTATCATTCTATACCTTATATCAGTGAGAAATGTTGTTATAATATTTGTTCAGCGATGTACTAAGCACTGTGTTAGCTATTAGTACTGAACATAACACAGTCATGGAAGAAAATCCATATTTTTAGGAGTTTTAAAATTACTAAATTGATTAAGTGGAATACTGCCTTAAAATATATGCTAACTAAAGACCAGAACCATAAAAACCAAAAATATTAAGCCAAAAAAAAGTGGTAAACATTTATAAGAAATTATGAATTTACCTTGGCTCCGCACTCAGCCTTATTATATTTTTTTGTGGCAGAGAATCCTGTGATTTTTGTTTCAAATCCTGTAAAAATGAACAGTAATTTTTAAGTTTTACTTAACACTCCATGGACTCATCCTGAAACCAAAACACCATTCAAATTCAAGTTCCGCAAGAACGGATTAAGGTCTTATAAAAATATAAATATCAAGGGGTTTCTAATTAAAGCCAAGCAAAACAACTAATTACAATGCCCAGTTGCCTTACTAACATCTTAATAGTTCTAAAACACTATATATTTCACATACTTTGAAATATTTACAGAAAAGACAAACATATAGGTAATTTATATTAAGTGATACAAATTCTTTCAAATGTGCAAAAAAAATATATTTCAATGTCTCTCATTAAGCTTATACTCTTTTCTAATTCAAGAACAATATAATCACACATTTTTAAGATGACTATAAATGAAATCAACTAACCATCTCCAGGAAGGTATCAGAAGAGTAAGAGTCGTATGTGAGTTTGTCTTTCAAAATAAGAAGAAATGCAGAATTTCCAATTATCTTCTCCAAAACCATTAATGAATGAAAAAGCCTGTAAACCAAAAATTTTATTAGTCTGAGAAATAATTTAAAAATCTGCATACAATATTTTCAGTTTCATTACTAATAGCCAAATCACCAGTATCTTCATCCTGTATTCAAAGCGAACAAACCTGCTCTTTTTTTTCTCCAGAACTCAGTACTAAGAAAAATAGCTAATCAGAAGATATCATTGACAAGGATCCATTTAAAACTGAAAGCTTTCTGGACACACCTGAAACATATAAACCTACTCAAAATATTTATACTTTCTATGAATATCACACCAAATAACAATATTCAGTAGAATCACTCCGATAACCTTGAGGCATTCTGTCAAAAACCAATTATTTGCTACTTTAGAAAAAGCTCTAAGGAGGGTTCTAATAACAAAGAAAAACATGAGATAATTCAGTTCACGAGAAAATTCAACCAGTATAAAAATCATACCCCAAGAATTAAAATAGATATTTTAATTTAGTTTCATGTTCTTGTTCAAAGTAACAAGGAGGACAAGAGTTTTTGACAGATGTGAACAATAAAGTTGTCTTCATCCCTGTTAATTTTTTTGGTCAATGAAATTACTAACTACATTGAAATCCTACAAATTGTATCTTTATGTCTAAGAAATCAAAAGTCTACTGATTCCAGACCGATTCTGAAATATATCCTCAGTACATCACCAACTACTGCTGAAGCCCTACTCGTGAAAAAAGAACTTGCTTGAAGATTTTTTTTTTTTCAAATTCAGTTATGTTTCTTGAAAGCTTTACAGACCAGGCATCCCTAGGCAAATTCATATTAAAGAAGTTTGTAGAGAATCCTTGCTAATGACGTTTTCAATTATATTATTTTTTCCAATACAGAAAGCAACTTTGGATCTATGCCTTAAAGACGTTTCGCTGTCATGCAACAATAACCTGTAAAAGAAGTAACTTTTTTTTAAAAAAAATATGTATTTTATTGCATTTTAGGTTTTGGGGCACATGTGAAGAACATGCAAGATTGTTGCATAGGTACACACATGGCAATGTTGTTTGCTGCCTTCCTCCCCATCACCTATATCTGCCATTTTTCCCCATGTTATCCCTCTCCAACTCCCCACCCCCCACTGTCCCTCCCCTAGTTCCCTCCAACAGACTCCAGTGTGATGCTCCCCTCCCTGTGTCCATGTGTTCTCATTATTCAACACCCGCCTATGAGTGAGAACATGCGGTTTGATTTTCTGTTCTTGTGTCAGTTTGCTGAGAATGATGGTTTCCAGGTTTAACTATGTCCCTACAAAGGACACAAACTCATTGTTTTTTATGGCTACATAGTATTCCATGGCATATATGTGCCACATTTTCCCTGTCTAGTCTATCATCGATGGGCATTTGGGTTGGTTCCAAGTCTTTGCTATTGTAAACAGTGCTGCAGTGAACATTTGTGTGCATGTGTCCTTATAATAGAATGATTTATAATCCTTGGGATATATACCCAGCAATGGGATTGCTGGGCCAAATGGAATTTCTATTTCTCGGTCCTTGAGGAATTGCCACACTGTTGTCCACAGTGGTTGAACTAATTTACACTCTGACCAACAGTGTAAAAGTGTTCCTATTTCTCCACATCCTCTCCAGCATCTGTTGTCTTCAGATTTTTTAATGATCGTCATTCTAACTGGCATGAGATGGTATCTCAATGTAGTTTTGATTTGTATTTCTCTAATGACCAGTGATGATTAGCATTTTTTCATGTTTGTTGGCCTCATATATGTCTTCTTTTGTAAAGTGTCTGTTCATATCCTACACCCACTTTTGAATGGGTTTGCTTTTTTCTTGTAAATCTGTTTTAGTTCTTTGTAGATTCTGGATATTAGCCCTTTGTCAGATGGATGGATTGCAAAAAATTTTTCCCATTCTGTTGGCTGTCAATTCACTCTAATGACTGTTTCTTTTGCTGTACAGAAGCTCTGGAGTTTAATTAGGTCCCATTTGTCTATTTTGGCTTTTATTGCCAATGCTTTTGGTGTTTTAGTCATGAAGTCTTTGCCTATGCCTATCTCCTGAATGGTTTTGCCTATGTTTTCTTCTAGGGTTTTTATGGTGTTAGGTCTTATGTTTAAGTCTTTAATCCATCTGGAGTTAATT
Source organism: Saimiri boliviensis (assembly GCF_048565385.1). Taxonomy (NCBI): domain Eukaryota; kingdom Metazoa; phylum Chordata; class Mammalia; order Primates; family Cebidae; genus Saimiri; species Saimiri boliviensis. Next base: position 200,435,668 of record NC_133449.1, read on the forward strand.
TTATTGTAAGGTGTCAGGAAGAGGTCCAGTTTCTGCTTTCTGCACATGGCTAGCCAGTTTTCCCAATACCTTCTTTTTTTGCAGAGCATTAATATTTTCTTCAGAGATGTAAGTGATCATTATCAATGTCATTAAATAAATTTACATGGCAAATCTATAATTTTAATACTACAATCTTATGGATTTGAGTTCATGCTGTAATCTAATTAAATTTCCCAATACATTCAAATGTTTTCCTAGATAGAGTTAAGTGTTTTCACCATACCAAAACACCACATGAATGAATGTGGTTCAGTTACGACAATAAGACCCTCAATCTAAGATCATTTCTATTGTCTACAGGGCTCTCTTTATTAGGCAGCCTGAATCTGCAGAGGAAAAGTCGTGTTCTCCAACACCTAAAACCACAGATATATTAGAGTCCTAATTAAACTGAGCGAAAGCCAGGAATCAAGGTTTGCATACTAAAGGCACACATGCAGCCTTCCCATAAGATGAGTACTAAAGACTATAGTGTATCACTCCCTAAAGGCTTTCTTGGGATGTATGGAGCTGTTTTGTTTAAAACAAAACTAAATGAAAGAAAGTACATTTATTCGGAAAACACTGGGTAAAACAGAATTCTAGATGTTTCAATATTTCATGAATATGGTTTTCAGGACCTCTAATTTCCAAACATGCACTTATCCTATTAATATGAAATACGCTTCAGGAAAAATCACCTGGGAATCATTTTCCTAGTTTGCTGCCATGGCTGTTTTATTAAGGAGATGTTAGCTTGTCAGCCACTATATAGTTCAATCTGTATTTTAGGACCCTCACCCTCACCCTTTGTTCTGTTTTCTCCCACTTACCTTAATTACAAGTTAGGAATAATTAGCAGAATTCTAAAACATTTCTCTCATTACCATTTCTTCTTCCCTTCCACATAAGCCACATTATCTATTAATACTTTTAACCTGAATGTCTATTACAAACATTGTCCCAATCCAATTCATTTTTTCATGAAATGATTAGAATTAATCTCCATATATGGCATGATGTATTCTTGCCTTCCAGTTTTTAACTTTATAAACATACAATCAATTGTTGAGACCATGGCTCTCAGAGTCCCCCTATTACGGCAGAGAAGGAAGAAGGGCCTGAATGTCTGATAACACTGTGGAGCTGTTGTACCAGAACCAGTTATCTACAGATTTCTTTCATGTGACATAAAAATAAGCAAGACAGGATTTATTCTGTTTCTAGTTGCTATAACTCGCAGTTAAATGCACCACTAATTCATGCACTTGTTCACAGGAACATTTCTGCCAAATCTGAATGAACAGTACTCATCAGTCCAAGTTCAAGAGAACACCCAATACTAACTACCTCTTTGTTAATAACTCCCTAACTTGCGTTTTGAAATTTCCTCCTTAAAATGTCTGTGCTAATGTCGTGGTAAATGTTGATGACTTCAATGAAGTGTGAAGTACTTACACAGCAAATTTACAAATGCCAAGTACAATTTGAGAATTACTGCCTTTTCTTCTCTAACATGTAATTCTGCATGGGAAAGTTTTTATAAGCTAAAAGCAATACAGAACATACGGAGAACAAATGATGGCTCTTCCAGAAAGGTCATGATACAAAAAATGTCCTGTAGCCACAGCTCAATGACCTATAAGCAAATCTCTTTCAATATGGCAGCCAGAGACAGCAAGTAGGCAGTGTAGGAAAATGACTTTTCCATGTCCTCTCAGGAGCTCTACCCTAGTCTAAGTCTCATTTTTAAACTCTTAACAAACCAAGCAGGCTAGGAGCAGGTAAGAAGGAAAAATGGAGGATATGATCTTACTTTCAAAAATGCTTTCTGTGGGAGAAATACCATCTTTATCATCTAGTGAGCATTTTCTACTTTAACTCCAGATCAATCTTAATAGGTGGGTATCAAATATACTTGCCGTAAGAAAAATGGAGAAGATACTCAGGATACTACTTTGAATACTTTTTAAGGACTGACGTCCACTAATGAAACTCCAAGAATATCTTTTTCCCCCAATTTCTAGAAAGCCAGTCAAAATATTATAACTAAAAATTTAATTAACATTTATTACAATTAGTAATATATGATGTGTGTCAATTTTTTGACATTGTTTTATTTGTTGTATATGCTTTTCTCATCCAGGAGTAGTAATATGTTAGTAACATTGTTCTATTTGTTGTATATGCTTTTCTCATCCAGGAGTAGTAATTTAAAAAGGATACTCAATTTTTAAATCTATTCTTTAAGAAAATCATAGTATATTTTAAATGATTTTAAAATACTATCAAAGCATAACATTGTGGATAAAAAACAATATCAGGAAGAATAGTCTAATCTATAGAAAATAAAATAGTCAAAACTCCTTCCCTAATCTGGGAATCCCCCTTTACACTGATCCTAATGAACGAATGGTCATCCAAACTCTGGCATGAGGATAGAGAACTACCTATTACAAAAAGTAAGGTTTTTTTCTCATTAGGAAGCACTGTTTGCCAAGTCCTCTGCTATCTCAGACCATGCCTATACTCATTGTTTCAAATTCTTTAATATAGAAATAACTTAGCTTCTATTTCCTCACCCATCTGACAGCCCTTCAATGACTTAAAGGTGGCTTTGATATTAACATCCAGGTCATCCTTTCTCATCCCCAATGGCTTGTATTATCCATATATGACAAGGTTTATAAGTCTTTTTCCTTCCTGGCTGTATTTCTCAGCTTATTCTTTTATGTCAATGTACCTCTTAAAAAAAAAAAAAAGTATACAAGAACAACTGGATATGAATTAGGATGAGATTAAACTGACATACAATGAAGTAGGAATCTTTATCTCTCTAGATTATAACTATATTTTATTTGATGCCAAATCCTTGGTCAAGAAGATAACCCCAATCACCACACTGTATTTAGAAAAAAACAGGGTCAGCTTTAAACAGTAGTTATAATGTTTTACAGAAATTTTGCAGAAATGCGCTGCAATAAAAAGGTGGTGCAGGTAGGACTCTGTCAACTGATTTCTTAAAAAATCTTTGAATATTGGTGCTGTTTTGCTATAGCAATACTTAGGAGTGATATCATTGTTAATGTGGTTCGATAATGCACTATTAACTTCATCAAAAGATATAATTTTATTACCCATACTTTTAAAAGATTTTTTTAAAGATGATTTTTCTATAATTAAATTACCTGGTGCCATAATCCACAACCACCCAATCTTTTGCAGTTCCTGTGATAGCATCATGATGTTGAAACAGTCCCAAATTCCTTCTGGCTTCTGTCAGTGCCGTGTAAAGTGATGATGAGAGAAATTTATTTATCTTGTATTTGTGAGCTTGTCTCAGGGCGAAATAGTAAAGAATTTCAGCAGCCCTAATTGCATAAAAGTCATATTTTAATTTAAAAAAAAACATTTTAGCTTATAATCTGAAACATGTAACACTGATACTTTCTAAATTTTTTAAATCCGTAATTTCAGTACAAGCAATATATGAAAAAGATACTGGTAATAATAAGTCATATAAAATGACCAGTGTATCCATATAACATATTTACATTCTCAATCATCAAAAAATACCATGTCTACACTGATATCAGGGTTCCTTGTTCTAGATGATCCTGGAAAGAAGCCAGTCCTGCTGGCACCAAGACAGGCTTATTTATGTATAACACAGTGAAAAAATATCTGGACACAGCAGTAAAAACTGGTAAATTTCTCTGTCCTTTCTTCTCTCGAAGAGCAACACACACATAGACCACGAACATCACCAGAATGTCATTTACTCTCACATATATACATTAAGAGAAATGAAAAAGAAATGCATGGTCATGTGAGCAGAACAAGCAGAGAAGAGAGGCAGAAAATTAAGGCTAAGAATAGCTCAGAGGCAAGGGTTAGTTTCAGTTTTGAATGATAACCTACAACAAATACAGAGAATTTAACAATACAAACTGAAAAATGATAAACAGGATGTCAGCGGGGTATGGTAGCTTATGCCTGTAATCCTAGCATCTTGGGAGACCAAGGCAGGAAAATCACTTGAACCCAAGAGTTCGAGACCAGACTAGACAACAACATAGCAAGACTCTATCTCAGCCAGGTGTGGTAACATACACCTTTAGTCCTAGCTACTCAGGAGGCTGAGGTGGGAGGATCGCTTGAGCCCAGAGTTTGAGGCCACAGCGAACTAGGATCACACTACAACACTCCAGCCTGGGCAACAGAGCCAAGACTCTGTCTCTTAAACAAAAGCAAAACAAAAAAGATGTCCTTTGTAGTATATTTTTAAGGAAAAAACAAAAACAACAACAACAAAAAAAAACCTTTATTCTAAGAATAGCTTTTATATGGGGGCTATAATTTTCACCTTTTATGTGTTTTCATCAAAGGATATGGCTCAAGGTAGGTTTTTCTTGAAAACTTTTTAAAATGAGACATGGCTTGATTAAGTAAAAAGTATAAAAAGGTTCTATACACAAAATATGTTTTAAGGACAATGGAGAGAGAGAACCAAGACAACTTGAAAACATAGCAAGATTCGGAAAAGAGGACACACTGGAAACACTTTTTTTGTTTGTAAAACAATGAATTTCTCTAAACTGTAGAAATAATCAAAGTACAGTAAACAAACTCCACTTTTAAATTCTGGCCCTTCCAAAAATATGGCATAAAAATCACTAAGCTTGAATTGTGTGTATATCCCCGCGTATATCCATGGTAAATATTCCTGGTTTTAAAAGGAGTACATATCTATATACACATGTCCCAAATGTTAAAAAGAAGATTTGGGAAATACTGTTTTCTTTATACTTTTATGTTTTATCTACATTTTACAAATGAGCATAGGGATGAAATATTACTGTTTTCAGACAAACTTATGTACAAATAACACATTTGAAAAGTCACAACTATTGTATGGTTTTTTTTTTGGTTTGTTTCAGTGTAGCAGAATTTTCCAAATATATTACTAGCAATAACCACAATGCCTGGAATATGTTCAATAAATTAAGATAAACCAATATTCTTTTTGCCACTAAAAAATACTTGACACTTAAAAATCACTAATTTGGTGGTCAAAAAGTATCTCTACATTATTGAGAATATATTCCACTTTATAACAGAAAAGTTTAAAATAGTGTAACAGATAACTGGTTGACATTCTATAGTGTAAGAATGGATAGTCACTATAATATGTAAACATTATTTTAAATTTAATAAGATATAATCCATTACCATAAACAGTTATTTCTTTGTGTTAGAAACATTCCAATTCTACCCTTTTAGTTATTTTTAAATATATAATAAATGATGAATATACAAATTATGATTTGATTATTATATACTATATGCTTATGTCAAAATATCACATGTACTCTATAAATATGTACAATCATATGTATCTAAAATAATTTTTTAAGTGAGATATATTTTTCTGGCATATTCCAAGTAACAGTAAAAGGCTAGGCTTTTGAAATAATAATATTTAATAGCAGCACAATATTAACAATAAACAAAAACCACTACCATATAAAAGTGTAACTCAAGAAAATTCACAATTTTTAATAAAAAGCCTTTCCAAAATGTACTCAATGTCCACTACTATATAAAAGAAAAGTGCAATCTAACTCAAACATCAAGATTCATCATAAAAATGAACTACTTTACTAGGCTGTACATAGAGAAAGCCTTGGGAACCTCTGGAGTAGTTTAACTTTATCAACAATCAGCCTCAGTTACTTACGACCACGCTCTCCAATATGGTAGCCATAGTCCCACATGGCTATTAACATTTAAGTTAATTAAAATTAAATGGGCACATTTCAAGTGCTCAATAGTCACATGTGCCTAATGACTACCACATTGGACAGTGCAGAAACAGAATGTATCATTACAGAACATTCTATCAGCAATTGAAAGTTCTACTGGATAGTGTTGGGTTAGCGTTTTTGTGTTTTCTACGGACTTTTCCGTCTTCTCTGCATCCATTTACATTCTTAATTACTATCTGCCCCATCAGTTATTGTTTTTTCAAATGTTGTTCTTCTATGCAGATAACTGTACCTACAGAAGTGTGCTTCAAGTAAGAACGAACTGAGATAAAGCCTAGTCTAAAGTTCTCCCACATATAAAATACATTAGTTTGGGATTGTGAACTTTGAAGCTCACATTTGGCTGCTGAGAGACCCTATTTGCTTCTGTGATGCTCACCTATGTTTCCAATGAGAAGTCCATCAGATTACTAGCCAGCAGACACTCATGATAGTGTCACTGAATATTAATATGGTGTACAAATATAATACAGTATATTAATTAGAAAGACGAAAAATGCAGAATACAACTCCTTAAAAATCTAATTAAATAAACTACTTTTCCTTCCAGAATAAAAACTCATGTAATAATTTGATTATAGTTTGGAGACCTCTTTCTGATTGCATTAAGATTTCACAATTAGATTAAATGCTTAGAGCTTAACACTACATAATGTACTACATGAATGATGTATATTATGCAAAACTCTACAAAAAGGCTATGATAATATAAAGAAAGTGAATAAACAGATGTAGCTATAGAAAGGTAAAAATACCTTAAATGGGATTCCATGATTCTATCCATTCGTTTGTAAAAGGGTCTGGATGTAAAGTAGCCACTCCAGTAATGATCATCTCGATCGGCATAAGTGAAAAAATCTCCACTTAGAACAGGGAACATCGATTGACCCTTCACTCTCTGAGTTTCATCTGCTTTATCCAGTGCATCAAAATAATCTGATAAAGTTCCAAACTGTATCTAGTTTAAAAAAAATATATACTTCAATTATTCATTTCTACCTTAAAATTATTTACTTCTTGCCCTGTTAGGAAAAGTTAATATTAAATATTTAAGATATGTTTCCAAGTTAAGATGAAAATATAGCTCAGATTTTACAAAAACCAGAAGCAGAGAAGAAAATAATAGTGACTTTTTTTTTTACTTGCATTAAGGCCCAAATTAAACTAAAGGAAAACATACACTTCAGCAGTTAGGAGAAGTGCTATTCAGATCTACAAATGAGTGACTCTGAAAACGCCTACATATATCTAGAATTTCAAAGTGTGCAAGGATTTGGCATGGATTAACCCAGATGAATGAAAGATGAGGGCAACAGCAAAAAATAAAAGACATATTTTGAGCAAAGTGTTACAGAAGTCTAGAACAATAGTTTCATTAGTCATAAAGTCTAAAAGAATAATTTTGTTAGCCATAAGGTATCTCATATATCATACCCTCATCTATATCCCTTTTCCCCCAGTTGAATTCTTGTGAAGGAGATGGGACTTAAGGAATAGGAGGTCATTTTTAAAGAAATGAACTTACTCTACCAGTAGGTAACACTGAGTAGAAGTTAAATACATAGAGTGACAAGAATGGCAAGTCTGACTGCTTAAAAATGCTGGTCCTTCTGACTAATGATTTAAATCAGTACTAAGAAATTCATTTTTATGAGTCTAAACCATTCTACAAATCAAAGACAAAAAGACACTACACCAACTCATGTAAACAGATATTAAAAGACAGTCTTGTCAAAAATAAATAGATTATTTAACAGGGAATGTATTCCTTTTAATAGAAAGATGCTGATTTTGTTGTTTCCTACGCATATATATATACACAAAAACACACATACACAAACAAAGATATTGCAAGTCATTTTGATCCAACATAACAATAGCATAGGTTTGAATTCCATCTCTACCACTTCTCTGACATGTGTTTTGAGCATATTACATAACTTCTTTGTCTACCCATGTTACAGTGAATAGGGCTCTAAGTAAAAAGCTTACAATCATGACTGGCAAATAATGGTATAAGCTTTAGCTATCATTTCTTCACTTCAAAGACAAAATTTCAACTGGAACATTTACAACAATACTAATTAGGCAAATAAATATAAATGATTGTAATCTAATTGTGCTGCAATACATTTTTACAGCAAAATAGATTATTATTTCTAAATCCTTATGCTTATATTAAAGATAAGCAATTTTCAGCTATTCCCTACTCTTATCTTGGCTGCACTAAAATACAGTGTGGATTCTTCCCACTTTACAAATTTTATGAATTACAGTATTTAGACTTTTTTTGACTTGTTTAAAACAACACAGCGGCCGGGTGCGGTGGTTCACGCCTGTAATCCCAGCACTTTGGGAGGCCGAGGCGGGCAGATCACCTAAGTTCAGGAGTTCGAGATCTCAAGTTAATCTATCTGTGCCTCAATTTCCTCATCTACAACGGGAGTAATCACAGGACCTACCAGAGAGTGTTCAGATAACTAAATAAGTTATCTGAACATTTTACTTAGATTATAAATATCCTTCTGAACTTCAAAGTTTATAAATCTATGGCATACTACAGATTTAAGATTAACAACAGAGTATACGCTTTGAAAATATTCCAATTAATTTTTGATATGAGCCAAAATAAAAATACTTCCTTCCCGGCAATGTCCCAGAGCAAAGTTTAGGTAAATAGCCTAGTAGGCTTTCTCAAAAACCTAATTCAATCTCTGAGAGTAGGAAAATAACTCAGTACCTGTGCTAGAGAATTTTTTAAAGCAACTATTTAAAGTAAATTTCTCTAGAAAGTACCTTGGTAGCTCATAAAAAGTAAATATTTAAGACACCTTAAAAAAATAACCAAGTAAAAATATTCACATGGTTTTTACATTTAAAGGCAACAACTTCAATCTTAAATATAAGAGCTCTATCAGAACAACACATAAGAAAAATTACAAAAATTATTAAATAAATGACCAAATGGCAAAATGACTGTCTTGGCTAGGCCATGTCAATTTTTCAGCCATCTAAACTCAGTTATTTTCTTTTATTGTTTTTTTCATTAAAAGAAGTAAATTTATGCTTTCAGTTCAGACAAACTAACTTTAAGTATCTCCCAAGAAACGGATATAACTGGATAAACTATAGAAAGAAAAGGCTTTGAAGACATTAAAGAACTAAAGCAGCGAGAACTTAAGGGACAAAAATTTTGGAGAGAAAAGAAAATGCACTAAGGTGGCCCCTATTACTCTATCAAATTTTCACCTTGGGGTACTGGTCCAATCATTTGCACAAGACATAAGACCTAATAGAAAGCAATGTCCTAGAAGAAGAAAATAATAAAATTTAGTATCTGGTCATGAAAAAACACTCTGTAAATGAGGAATATGAGGAAAATTCTATAATCTCATAAAGGGAATCTAAAAAATTCTACAGCAAACATTATGACCGATGATGAAACACTTAATGTTTTCTTGCCTAGAAAATTATGTCTGCTCTCACCACTTCTACACGTTATATGAGAGGACACAGCCATTGCACATGGTAAGAAAGTATATTGAAAGAGTTAAAGCTTTGGAAAGAAAGACTTAAATATGCCATTATTCATACACAGGAAATCCATAAGGAATCTACAAATAACTAAAAATAATAAATAAATATAACAAGGTTACTAGATAAAAGGCTAAAATACAGAAGTTATACATACATAGGAAATCCATAGAGAATCCACAAATAACTCAAAATAATAAACAAATTTAACAAAGTTAGTGAATAAAAGGCTAAAATGCAAAAGTCAATTGCATCAATACACAAAATACACCATGCTCATCGATTAGATGGCCCAATAATTGTAAAGTAGTTAACTGTGCTCAAATCAAACCACAGATTCAATGCAATCCCAATCAAAATCCCCCTCAATTTTTTTTTGGTAGAAATTTAAAGATGACCTAAACCTATCTACATAGAACTACAAAGGTTACTAACAGTAACCAATGTAATCTTGAGAAGGAGAACAAAACTGGAAGACTTTTACTATTGGATATTAAAACCTATTATAAAACTACAGTATTAATAAGACAGTGTGAGGTAAGTCAAATAGATGAATAAAAGTGAATAGAGAGTATAGATACAGATCTACACACAAATACAGTCTCACTCATGATTAATGACAAAGATGACACCAAGGTGCTGTGGAAGAAAGTATGATCTTTTCAATAAATAGTGCTGGATATCTATATAAGCCAAAACACATCTTGATTCCTACCATCACACAATTCACAGCAATCCATTTCAGATAGATTATAGACCTTTACTGTCTTGAAGGCAAGACAGCCAAGCTTCTAGAGGACAGCTTCATAAGAAATATAGTTTCACAACCACATGATAAACAAGAATTTCTTAAACAGAAACAAGTTCTAAACATAAAAAAATTGTTATATTTAATTCTTTAAAATTAAGAATTTCTGTTCATCAAAAGACAACATGAGAAAGTGAAAATGCAGGCTACATAGCAGGAGACAACATTTGCATAACTTTTATCTGGAAAAATATAAAATTCAATATGTACCAAAGACCTATAAACAGTAAGAAAAAGACAGACAATCCCATTTAATTAAAAAATCATCAAAATACTTAAATAGGTACTTCACAAAAGAGGATACCCAAATGGCAATAAATGTATGAAAAGAGGCTCAACCTCATTAACCACGGAAGAAATACAAGATAAAACCATCCCATCTATCAAAAGGATAAAAATGGAAACAAAAATCCTGACAATACAAACTGAGAAAGGGTGTGGAACTGAAACTGTCATACAACACAACAAATGATGCATCTATTTTTGGAATAGTTTGGCAATATATACTAAAGCTGAACATGTGCATTCTCAATGCGCCAAAAACTTTCATCTCATTTTATAACAATGTAAACTCATATACAAGTAACCAAAATATGTGCAAAATATTCAAAGCAGCCTTATTTGTAATAGAAACTGGTAACGATCCCAAATACCCAATAACAATACAATAAATAAACTGTGGTGTATTCATCAATAAATGAATACTAGAGATATTATACAGCACTAAAAAGGAATGAACTACTGCTACATGCAACAGGATGAATGAATCTTGCAAACATAACGTGTAATGAAAAAGCCAGACACAAAGTACATGCGTCTAGTTCCCATCATATAAAATTCAAGAACAGGCAACACTAATAATGGTGACAGACACGAAAGTAGTGGTTACTTTTGTAGCAGCTGGTGATGACTGGAAGGAGATAGGAGAGATAATAGAAGTTCAAAGCCTTAATCTGGATGGTACTAACATGGAGACTTTTAAACTTGTAAAAGTCTATGTACACTTACAGTTTGTCCACTTCTTCTATGTATGTGGCACTTCAATTTTTAAAATTACTTTTAAAAAACTATTCTAATAGGCAAACAAAGGAGGAAATAGGTGAAATATTAAAATCAGGATCTAATTTTTCTGTCAGACAGGAAATGAGGTGCTTCTATGATAATACCCCTCCTCTGAACATATATTCATGTATGAGCATCATCTCTGAGGAAAACACAAGCATTAATTTAAACATACCCCTAGGCTCCAAGTTCATAATCTAATAAAAATTCAGCTGCAATGATCCTGAATAAAGCTGATACTTTATTAGGTTTATTTATCTATGTGATATTACTTAGGTTTATTTTATAAATTTGAATTCTTACTATATAAACTACAGATCCCCATTAACTTTCAAATTTCCTATATAGTAACATTGTTTCCTTTCTATAGTATTTTCACAGATCTTCCACTTTTACAGGTCAATATGTGGAATAATAAACATGCTGAATAATTAATTTTCTTATGTAGAGTCTCTAAGACACATTTAAAACAAAAAGAGACTTTAGACTATTTTCCCAATACAAAGAAAGGACAAAATTTGAGGTGGTAGACATCCTAAATACCCTGATTTGATCATTATACATTCTTTACATGTATGAAAATTCATATGTGTCCCATAAATATATATAATTATGTATCAATAAATCAATTTTGTAATTTAAAAAGACTTACTGATCAAATGCAATATATGATTCTTATTTGAATTTTGACTCAAACAAATCATGTGTTTAAAGAATTGTTTTTTATAAGATCAGAAAAATTTGAATCTGCCCAGACATATATTATGAAATTATTAATTTTTTTAGATGTGATAATGGTATTATGGTTATATTTTTAAAAAGAATCTTTATAATTTAGAGATACACATGGAAATATTTATAGATGAAACTACACAAAATCCTGTGGAGAACAGTGAGACAGCAGTGGGGAACAGCCGAAACAAGAGTGGTCTTGAGCTGAAGAATGTTGTAGCTGAGCCATGGATATGGAGAGAAGGGGGACAATTTTTGCTATTTTCAGAACTTTACAGTACATTTGAAATTTTCACAAGAAAAAAAAAGAGTAAGAAAGAACCACAGGCTAATTATTAATTTTAGAAGTCTTCTCACTTAAAAAAAAAAAATGCTAGTATATTTATTCCCTGGACGTAGGACATTTGTTTGCAAAATTCATGACATGTTCATCTGCAGCTGCCAGTCATGCTACTAAATTACATGGATGCAACTGGCAGAGAGAAACAATAGACTTTCAATGTTGGTAAACAAAAACAAAAACAAACAAACAAAAAACCGGGTCTTCCCTGAAGGCTAAATATCACAACTTAGTAGGTACATACTCTCAATCACATAAAAGTAAATTCCTCTTTAATCCCACAAAGAGTGGTAGGAAAGGTACAACTTGAGATATGAAACTATAGCATATAATAATTTTCTTCCTAATGGATTATACTTTTACATAAGAATTAAAGCACTGTAGTACAGGACAAAGAAACTAGGGATTTCTGTTACAGTCTAATTTAATAATAAAGGCTCAACTTCAAATATGGAATCATAAGTATCTTCTCTTACCTTAACTTTAAACTTGGACTGAGAATTCATATAATCAAAAAGCTGCTGATAATTCTTAAATTGTAAATCCCATTCTGTGTATTCACAGTAGCGGAAATCATCTCCTAGTGGAGCCAGGAGAACTTTGGTACGAAAAAGCTTTGACTTCTTTCGGTACTGATCTAGTAGCATCCGAGCCCTACAAAAGAAAACAGAAAGTATGAATTTGATTAGGAAAAGGTGAATGTGGCAACGGACTAAAAAGGAAATAACTAAATTCAAAAGTATAATAAAAGAAAGTATTGTATATTTTATCTATCTGCAAGATTAGTATAATGTAAAGACAGACTTTATCATACTAATTTTCATTATCCTTTAAAAATATACATAAGTTCTTATCAGGAGGAAAAACTCATAAGTTTCCAATGGATTATCTTTGGAGAAATATGGTCACATAACAACTTGGCATATAATTACTGGGTCACCAATGACTTCTTAAAGCCCAGCCACAGAGATTGAATACCAGCTAGCACATGTGTTAAAATAATTTAGTCTAGTAAGACAGTAAGGATTTCCCACATATACAGACTTTGAAGTTTGCTTTGTCTTAATATTCCTTTCTCCAATCTAAAATTATCTGATTAAACACAGAAAAAAAGTATACTTTGAACAAAACCAAAAGGGAATAAATGTTAATCCATAACATTTTATAGAGCCGTATTTCCTCTTCTAAAGAAAAAAATTCAGCACACTTAACACCTGCCATCAATAATCTCAGTATTTGTCACAGTGTCCTTTTCAATACTGTTCATCAGGTAAGGATTAGGAGTTGAATTAACTATTTTGGTTTCTACCTCTCTGAGTTCTAAACAATAGCTTGACAGAATAGCTTTTATGTTTCATAACCTATGATAGTATTCTGCAGAATATCCTTGGGAAATCATTGAATTAAGGCATCATTTAAGAAAGTCTGAGAATACAAACTAAGAGAAAGGACTTGTGAAAATCAAATTATACAAGCCGATGAACCCAGAGCAGTTCAGAATGTTTACAAAGACAAAGCTTAAGAAATTAGTGATTAAATGACAAGATTTTTTTAAATTAGTATTTTAATTTTTACTTCAAGAATAATCCAAAAGTAAATTAACATTCACAATATAAAAACTTATGAAAGAATATCAATGATGGAAAGATACATTTTATAAATATTATAAACATTTAATTAAATTTAAATCTCATATGGTTCTTTTGACATTTATAATATCTGAAATTGCTTTGCAAATATAAAATTTTAACAATAACATAATACCTTGGTGAGTAAAATATAACCATAGTGTCTTTACATAACGTATAATGCTCTTAGTTTTCTAAGATTAGCATTCAGCACATTACGTTATCTTTACTTGTATTTACTAACATTTTACATTTACCAAAACACTTTTAGGTTACTTACTATAATAAGCACATAAACAATGAGATTAACCACATAGAAAGAAGACTACCAAAAAAAATGAGTAAAAATATCCACTACATAAATCATAGATACAAGATATAATTGAGCTCCAACTAGATTTCCTAGGCATCCAGCATGAAAAAGGGTTTACTATTAGATATACACTATCTTGTATATATATGTGTAAAGCATATATAGAGAAGAGAAATCACATACATTAATGGCATGCTTTTACACTTCACATCTATCCTAAGTCTCAAGCCTGTCCAGAAAGTGTCAACACTGGGAAAGCCAAGTAACCAGCCTATAATGAAGAACTCACTCACTAAATATAAAGTGAACCACTGACCCAACATCACATTTGAAGACATACAGATATAATTTGATCCTGATTTATTTTACCATGTAACAAATGTCAACTTAACTGTAACCAAGAAAAAGAAAATCCCTGAAACATCAAATCACCTGACAGTCAATGGAAAAAGCCAACTTAAAGTATACAGCACTTAACCAAAAATGAACTTGACAAAGAATGGTATTTCTTTACTTGCAAAGTAGAAGGACCTTCTGAGCTGGACTTACCAAAAGATGCCATCCTTGCCTTATGGTTACATTTCAATTTCTTTGGAATATTAAAAAGTAGAACAGGGCTGGGCATGGTGGCTTATACCTGCAATCCCAGCACTTTGAGAGTGCAAGGCAGGAGGATCATTTGACTCCAGGAGTTCAAAACCTGGGCAACATAGGGAGACCTTGTCTCTACAGAATGTTTTTAAAAAATTAGTTGAGCATGATGGCTCGTGCTCCCAGCTACTCAGGGGGCTAAGGTGGGAGAACTGCGTGAGCCTGTGCAATGGAGGTTGCAGTGAGCTGTGGTGCCATTGTACCTCAGCCTGGGTGACGGAAAGAGAACCTGTCTCAAAAAAAAGTAGGGAGCTTGGAAGGTGCCAGTGAGCTGGAATGTCTGTGTTTGATGTCAATTCATGAGCAGGTCAAAAAGAAGGTGATATATGGATCTGAAGTAACCAGTAGAGTTAACATTTCAAGACTTGTTGAGAAGTTTAAAAAGAAAAAAATCTCTAAATAATATATAGACTCATTCAACAGTATGCCTCCACATGCCTGGAAATCCCTTTCAAAATCACTGGAACTAACTGAGCACAAGGTATCATCCTGAGGGGCAATTGTTGAAAGGTTAGATGACATAGCAAAAGGATTATACAAAAAGCCTTCTTTTCCTAGATAATATGCCTCAGGCAGTCTCAGCAGCATCCCAAGAAAGAGAGAACAAAGAGCTCACAGTACCTAGGAAGGCACTGGGACTCCCCAACTGAAACATCTGGTTAACTTTTAAGAACTTCCCCAACCATGTTCACCTGAGCAGAGAGTAGTATAAATACCTGTAAATATAAACAGCTATTTGCCCAACTAGACAGGCCCCCACTCATCCCTTCCTTTTTACTACACCTTCCACCACACAACATACTGGCTTATTCTCTTACGCCTACTTAGCCCAACCCTAGCTACAAAGCAGGTTGTTCATAATTTCTCACTGGTTTTCATGTTTGTAGGAACCAAGAAAATGAAACCAAGTCAATCCCTAACCTTGGGCAGTTTTTCTAAACAACTATTAAAGTCAGATTTTGATAGAAGGCCTCCATGGCTTTAAGAAGGCTGCCACGCTAAAACACCTTCATGTCTGCCACAGTGAGAGGCTTACACTGAAATATGTTTGTGATTCTAAGGGCTCCCTGAAGGTAAAAAGATCTCATTTCACCTTCTCCCTCACACACATTATTTTAAGTAACTTTCTTTTTAAAATAAACTGATTTAATAGTGAAAAACATTATTTATTTAATTTATCTAGTGGGCTATATTATTTTCCTAGCAGAGTTTAGTGTTTTCATATTATACCACAATGTTTTATTTTAATGCACTACTAATTTTTAAGAGAAGAAATTAAACTTTAAAAGTACCAATATTAGAAACTACACATAAGTTGGTTTAATGAGATGCTTCCATCATTAGCACAATTTTCTTCTAAGGAAATGATTCATTCCTTTGATTTTTATTTAAATGTATTTAAGTATAAATATTCCTAATTAAAGTTTACTGTAAGTCAAAAACATCAGAATGATGCAAAGATGTGTATTCACCAGAGCTTGGAAGCATTCACTATTATTGAAATTGTTATTAAGAGAACAGATAATTAAACTCTTTATGTGTTCCATTTCAATAAATGTGTTTTTGCAGTTGCTTTTCTTACCAATTTGTACAATAGGGACCAAAAGTTTTATTATCAACAAAAGGATATGCAATCAATCAAACACAGTAGAAGGCTTTTATAATAAGGGCAAAGGAAATGGTAGTAATAGTGTATTATAGGTTATCCATTATATATTGATCTTGTATTGTTCACTTTCCATTAAACTACAACACATAACAGGCATAGTCAAGGCGCTGGCATTTTTAAGTTGCTTTAGATCTGGTTTGAATGAATACCTCAAAGAAAGATAATGCTGGCTACTGAAGCCCATTTTTTCAACCCTTCAGGAACTAGAAGCTGAATGGCTACTTTATGCAAGATGCTGTCTTATAAAATATGCATTTTCATACCTGCTTTGGACATTTCCAGGATGTATTGTTTCTGGGGGGACTCCCCAGGGACAACCAAATCTGCCTCCAGGAAGCCGTTTAAAATCAAACTGGCAGCATATTTTAGGATCAGGTCCACAAGTGTGAGGGATGTCATAGCTGTAGAAGGGCATCATGTGGCATAAAATATCTGTGACAGATCCCATATCTAAAATAAAGAGCCAACACACAAACCTGCATTTATAAAATTTGTTTTCCCAAAAAATATTCAAAATGCCATTACTTTACACAAAGTAATGCTGATTTAGCTCTATTCTAAATCAGCAGCCCCTTTACCTTCAGTAGGCATACCCCAGTGACATTTACTGGCCACCTGTCTGAAGGAAGATACTCACACATCTCAGTCTCTATCTACCTCTTCTATCTAAGCATAGCAGAGACAGAAAAGCCCCACCATGAACCAGCGCCAGCTGACCTGGAGGGATACAAACTGAGCAGCAGTAAAAGTTACAACTGGCTCATCCAAAACCATGTCCATCCCTGGCTGCCAGTTCCTGCTGTATCTGTTCCCACTTCAGGTAACAGGATTCACTGAGAGAGACCATGATATTAGCTGCAGAGGCTGGGTGAGAAGAAGAAGAGAGTAAAAAAGGGAACTGGAAGAACAAAGGAAGAAGTGTGGGGCATAGATTTACAAAAGCATTGGAGAAATTCCTTCTTGGAGAGAATTTCCTCTTGTGGTGAGCAGAAGATGTGCAACCCAGGAGAGTCTACAGTCTCACCCCATGTTTACCAAGAAAGAGTCAGTCAATGGGACTTTTCACCAAGAAAGGAGCACAGGAAAGGAAAAGGTAATTTTCATAAAGCAAAACAAAAATAAAAACAAAACAAACAAATAAGATATGGAAAATGAGCACTGATTCCTGATGTAGAATTATTTTTAGTGAAAACCACAATGCTCTCACATGTTGATACCACTGGCCTGGAGAGGTCAGAAGCCTACCAACAAGTAAGACTGGAGGACTTAACTAGTTAAAAGTTATCTTTGTGAATATGATCCTGCGCTTTCAAATAACCCCCCATCCTTTATGTATGGATTTCCAATTTTCATCAATGAGTATGTATTGCTTTTATAACAGAAAAACAAAAAAATTTTACATCTTTAAGAAGTGAAAATAACTGCTTCATTAAGAACTGGAACACATGAACAAGCTCAACTTAATTCAAAAACATTTTTTAAAAAGCAAGATTGTTCAAATTTATTAAGTCCTAAAATCTTCCAGTTTTATCCATTTAGTTAAAATAATTACCTGTTGTCTTCCAAATTTAAAACTATTAAAATCTATGTATTTCAGTGCTGTCAGTTATTTCACTGAATCACATTCACAACTGTGACACTGTAGATGCCAGTCACTGATGCTTACTATGAGCATAGAGGCATCACAAAAGGTTGTCACAAGTCCTAAAACTCTTCTCTCGTATGGATAAGGGCATACTACACACCCTACTAACTCTCCTTATGCTCTACTCCTTTGCAGCAAATTTATATACTTAATTTTATCTGCTACATATGGCCGTATCTGTATTTTATCAAATTAGACTGGAATTTCCCTATAAGCAAGGATTACTTCTTCCTAGCAAAATATTTAAATACACAAAATACTCAATAATTTCTTACTAACTGATATTTATGGGCAACTGTTTACGTAGGGCTTCTTCAAATTAACAGTTGTTTTTCAAATTAATGTGCTCCTTAACATTTGATCAAACTACACAGAATGCAGTCCCCTACAAGTTCTTGTTCTCCCTACAGGTTTAATTTTCTAGAATTAAAAACCTGTATAGCTCATTGCTTTCCTTACTGAAAAAAACAGCAGTACATATAAGAAAGTTACTGTCTAGATTTACAAATGATTTTTCTGAAACACATAAGGGGTCTACATTACACAGGAAAACAAGATAATGTAATGCAGTAATTTCCCAGCACTGTTTTATAAACAAAATAATTCTTTCAGATGAAGTCAAGAACACAGTGACAAAGGTTAGGAGCCTGGGCTTCAGGAACTACACAGAACTAGATTCAATCTCTGCTCTCTATCTACGACCTGTATGACGTTTGGCAAATGGCTTCACGTATCTAAGCCTCCATTTCTTTACCATAAAAAATGAATTATATTAAAAAGGTTAAATGGGAAAGGATATAAAACAGAGGTAGCATAATACATGGCCCATAAGAAGGGCTAGATAAATAAATAGAAAATAAGGTGGTCTGAATTAGATGGGGGTTGAGAAAGGCAAAGGCCTCCCAAGAGGCCTAGACCTTGTCTCCTCTCTTCTAATAAAGAGCTGCAGAAGTATGTCCTTAGAATGCCTAGGTGCCCGCAGAACACAATGTGAAAACAGGTGATATTGTAATATTAGGGCTGTTTTAGGAGGACAGGATTAAGGCTTTCAAAGGCAATTCTTACAAAATGTAGAGACGAGAGAGAAAGAAGGAACAGTGGCTGAATATAAGATGTATGACTGGATATCAGTTCTAATGCATGTTCAACTTTGTGATACAACATGTGCTTTCTAAAACAGAAGCAAGTGAAAGCATTATTGGTAAAATACTAACTCCTTATATTTATCTACTTTCTTCAGTCATAAAAATATTCTCCTATGCTCTATAAATATTGGGATTATGAAAAGAATCTTGACACAAGTACATGGAAAAAATAATTACGAGAGTGAGTATCTTTAGGTAACCTGATTTTTCAAGACTGACAGTGAACAAAACCCACAGTGGCATGAGTTCATAACCCTTGTGAAATAGTGTCTAGGTCAAGTGGGATCAACTTTCATCAAACCTTACATACCCCAATTCTGTCTCCAAAAAAACTCCAGTGTTTTATGCAGTGCAAAGTGTTTTTTAACTGCATAATGAACTCTCTGGATAAGCATGTGAGAAAGTCCAGCACGGTTTAGAAGATAAGCCATTGTTGGTGAATGTCCAAACGGATCAATAGCCCAACCAGATCTGGGTTTCACTCCTGTGGATAAAAATGATGTGTTATTTTTTAAATTAATAAATGAAATAAAAATAAGTCACAACACATTGAGACTCATCGAAGTTGTACAGTCTCCTAGAGATATCAGATCAAGGACCTACCCAGCATTATCTTCTGCAAAGTAATCCCAGCAAGATGTCATGAAGGGTGGATTCTGCCACTGCCTATCCATCCAGGCAGGGAATACTCACGAAATTAATCAGTTACAGTTTGAATAAACACTTCCATCTTTTAGCCATTACCATCTTTTACCTATTATAAAGCCACAGTCATTAACTACAGGTAAAAAACAAACAGGACCAGAAGGACCCTTCCTGCAAAGATCTCACAGTCCTGTGATCTGTGAAGCGGGATAACCCTGGAGCTCACCGCTACATGATAAAGAAAAGTAACATAACTCATTTCAACTTATATTTCCCAACCCCAACATTATGGGTTTTTTAAGTCTGTCTTTTATATCTTACAAAAACCCCAAATCCTCTTATGATACAGTGTCAGAACTGACCAAAATAACTACACCATATTTCACTAAATCTTAAGATATTATGATGCTGGTGCTTTCACTCTATGTAGAAAGGAGCCAGTGATTTCTCATAGCGGGTTCACACCAATAATGAGACTACTGACTAAAGATATATCTCAATTTCACAGAGGACAAAATGTTAAAAAATATATAGAAATAAAAATAAAGGTACAGGTTAGAATTAATAAGAGTATTCATCTAGCATTACAAAAATCTGATGTTTTAATTATTTGGGATTCTCAAAGTGTCTACTTACAACTTATAAACTGATATAAGTAATATTGTTGTTTGCTTTTTTTTTTTTCATTCAAACACCTTTTAAGTACCTTACCTAAGGTGATGAAACCCAGGGTTACAAAAATGAGTTAATCTAGATCTTGACTCTAGTTACAGAGGCAGTCACTGAAATAACTATAACACAAAGTCGCACATAAGACAGCTAACAGAACCCTGTAAACAATACTAGAGAAGAATACAGAGATTGGAAGCCAGTAAAGGACAATAAGGAAAAGTCCGAAACTAAAGAGGGCAAGAGTATATAGCCAAAACTCAAAAAGAGCATATGTCAAAACTAAAAGAATTGACCACATCAGATTTGTGCATTTCACATATATAATTTACATCCAAAAATTATAAAGAAATATTGAACTCTATTTAGTAATTTTGGTTTTTGTGGTAGCATGGGTTTAACAATTCTGAAGCTAACTTTCATGCATTCTAAGACTGAACAAATAAGAACAAAGGAGCCAGGATTTTCACTCTAAGACAAGTAACTACAAATGTGGAAATGTGATGTGGAAGACTGGAATATAACCTATGACACTGAGGGACTCAGTAACTTCTCTTCCTAGGTTCACAAGGGGCGTGGTTCTAAAGGCAAGAATTTCCCAGTGCCATGCCTCCATCCACCACCCCATCTGGAAACCCAGAGTTCTTTGCCTAACATTCCCATCCACGGGCTGTGTAAAAAGCCCAGGTGAGCTTCCTTTGCTTAGAAAACCCACCAAAAGCTCCAAGGAAGGAGGCTTTGATTAAGAGCCAGGCAACCAATCTAGTATCAGAGTCAAAGATCAATCACTCCAGAGAAGTTTGGAAAAGTTCCTCTCACTGAATAAGAACTTGAATAGGGCGGGAGTAACTCTGCGGTTAAAATCTCCCACACTCCCTTAACTGTATGGACTCCATCTCTGGATCCTCTCCCAGGACACCATGGGAGCGCTCTCTCTCTCTCTTTCTCTCTCATTCTTTCTCTCTCTCTCTCTCTCTCTCTCTCTCTCTCTCTCTCTCTCTCTCTGCCTAATAAATTGCTTTATACAAAACTCTCTGGGTCCAATACTTACTTGAATGAGCTCACCATGCCACCAGGGCCCTCTACCCATTCTTGGGTGAGGCCCAAGGACCTGGGAAAACACATCTGACTGGGGAACATGAGCATCTTTGGGACAACCCTGCAGCCCTGCTCCTGTTACCCAGTTATAACACTGCATTACAACAGGAGATATCAGTGCTAACTTATGGTTTTTAATATAGAAATATAAAAATATAGATATAGGTATCTGTATGTGTACTCACAAACATACATACACTAATTTTCCAACTCAAAAGTTATAATGGTCAAATTTTCATAATAAAGTTAAAAACACACATTAATAGTCAAAGATTAAACAACTAAAAATGCATCCCATAATCAAATGTAAAAATAGTCTCCAAATTAAAATGTTCTAAATTCTTTAGAAAACAAAACCAAGAGCACTAATTGATAAGATGCAGCCAAAGCTACAATACAAAGAAATGTCATATTCTCAGATACGTTCATTCTCTTTAAAAAAAAGTAACTGGGCCAGAGGAAAATCTCCCTGAACCTGGCTTTTCTCAGCCTTATGGAACATGTAGTAAGGCTCATTTTGATGCTCAAAAGCCTCCCAACTAAATTCATAGAGGTCTGTCTTAAATAAAATTTATGGGAAGCCACTGTATTGGGCTGAGCTCCTGCACTATACCCCAAAAGACAACATCAAACCAGAATTCAGTCTCTTGTGCTAAGGTGCCACATAATCAAACTGAACTTGAATATGTACCAGTTCAAAAACAACAATAAAAACCAGGAGATTCGCAGCAATCTGATCTATGGGACTTGTCTACTTGAGGCAGCATGATAAGGAAGTCACCTCTGTTTTAACCCTGTAAGGGAAGTAACTGTGAAATAACCAACCTTCTTTTTGTTCCCTATTTCTGCTTTTGCAGCCTTTTTCTGCCTATAAACCCAATCTTCTCTGCTTAGCTCATCAGAACATATATTTTTTAGATGTGATGTTGCCCTGTTCATGAATTGTTTAATAAAGCTAATTCAATTTTTAAGCTGAATTTGTTCATATTGTGTTTTTGATAGTTATAGCTCTAAAACTGAAGAGTTTTATGATATTGTAAGTATGATTAAGAGTGTTCAAGGCCAGGCGCAGTGGCTCAAGCCTATAATCCCAGCACTTTGGGAGGCGGAGGCGGGTGGATCACAAGGTCAAGAGATTGAGACCAGCCTGGTCAACATGGTGAAACCCCGTCTCTACTAAAAATACAAAAAACATTAGCTGGGCATGGTGGCACATGCCTGTAATCCCAGCTACTCAGGAGGTTGAGGCAGGAGAATTGCCTAAACCCAGGAGGCAGAGGTTGCAGTGATCCAAGACTGCGCCATTGCACTCCAGCCTGGGTAACAAGAGCAAAACTCCGTCTCAAAAAAAAAAAAAAAGAGTGTTCACTATTTGGGATGGAGGAAAGAGTGAAGTGTGAGACACCTCTTATCACATGCTAAGAGCCATAAGTACAACACCTAATCCACATAAAGGGCCAGCACTGATCTTCTCCAAGGCAGCTTGAGGTAGGAGGAACATACACTCTCAGACTGACCCTGCCACACTGCCACTGTCCTCCACCTAGAGTGCAGAAATGAGCTCCAACTCCATCTCATCAGTTGGCCTACACTGACTCTGCAGGATAAATGAGACTGATGGGTATGCTCTCTCACAAGAGGCCTCGCTGCCACTCACCTTCACTTTGTAGAAAAAGAACAAATGAGCCAAAGTGTATTTGTGTGTGCACATGTACCCTTTACTAACTCCTTGAGAGGAAAAGAAACAAAAAAATGGACAAAAAAAGCAAAGCAGGAAGATAATAAAGATAAGGTCATATGAAGAAACACAAAATACCTTTTATCTTAAAAAACTTTAAGCTGCTCTTTAAAAAATAAATAACATAGACTAATAGTCAAATAAAAATGCCCTACAGAAAGCGGTAAATAAGACAGATAAAGACGTTGTAGAGAAGATAGTTTTAAACACTTTACCATACCTAACAATTTTTTAAAAAAAAAATACTATCCCATTGTTATGGTAAAAATTTACTATGTTTAAATATACATATGAAAAATATATCACAAAACGGGTAGCTCTAAATGGTGAAGAAGGATTTCTCCTTACTTTCTGCTAGTATTTTTTTTCCTATTTTCCTACATTGACTGCATATTATTTTTAAAAAATACTGTTTAAAACAAAGACTACTATATACAATTCTTATTTTATATTCCAAGTAATTAAAATGTTGATAAGACTGGGTTTCTGATAAAAATAATTTAATTTACATTTTAGATGTCAGTTAATTATATTAATAACTCTGGAGAAATTTTTAGCATTATCAAAAAAAATCTACCTCCAATAATAGACCCCTCTAACCCTAAGATCTTAGCAATAAGACCAGAAAGGATTTATTCCAGGAAGACTGTAACTATTTAACTTAAGAAATTATTGTCACATCCACAGAAAAATAAGAAAAACCATATAGTATTGATAGATGACTATAAGAAATCCAGCAATATTAACTACTTACTGCTAACTGAAAACTACTAAAAAGGAAAATAATTTTCTAAACACTATAAATAGCATCTACCATAAAAATACTAGATAATGTAATAGTTAACATAAAAAGCTAAACAATTTCCGTTAAAAATCTGGAACAGGAAAGACCGTTACCCACTGTCATTACTATAGGAGATTTTAGCTATGCAATAAAATATTAAACAGACATATATCTAACTACTATAAGTATTAAAAAAGATAATATCATTTTAAGATTTTATTACATGCTTAAAACTATAAGAAATTATATAAAATATTTATAATAAAAAGATACAGTTAGGATTTATACACTTTCAGAGCACACATATACGAATGCATATGAAAAATTTTCTTACATATTGGTATTAAATGATTAAGAGAAAGGAAAGAAATACCACTAAAAACAAATTAGTAACCACAAACTGGAAGGAAATATTCATGGAACATATATATGACAAAGTGCTCATATTCAGAACATACAAAGAACATCTGTAAATTTTTTAAAAGGTTAGCTGGACTAATAAAAAGAATCAAACAGACACAATAAAAAATAATAAAGGGGATATCACCACTGATCCCACAGAAATACAAACTACCATCAGAGAACACTACAAACACCTCTATGCAAATAAACTAGAAAATCTAGAAGAAATAGTTAAATTCCTGGACACATACACCCTCCCAAGACTAAACCAGGAAGAAGTTGAATTCCTGAATAGACCAATAACAAGTTCTGAAATTGAAGCAGTAATTAATAGCCTACCAACCAAAAAAAAGCCCAGGATCAGACAACTCACAGCCAAATTCTACCAGAGTCACAAAGAGAAGCTGGTACCATTCCTTCTGAGCTATTCCAAACCAAAAAAAAAAAAAAAAAAGAGGGACTCCTACCAAACTCATTTTATGAGGCCAGCATCATCCTGATAACAAAACCTGGCAGAGACACAACAAAAAAACAAAATTTCAGGCCAATATCCCTGATGAACATCAATGCAAAAATCTTCAATAAAATACTGGCAAACTGAATCCAGAAACACATCCAAAAGTTTATCCACCATGATCAAGTCCGCTACATCCAAGGGATGCAAGGCTGGTTCAATATACAGAAATCAATAAATATAATCCATCACATAAACAGAACGAATGAGAAAAACCATGATTATCTCAATAAATGCAGAAAAGGCCTATATCACTGTGTACCCACCAGAATGGTTCTAGAATGGTTCTAAGAAAAAAGACTCACAACACAAACACTGGCAAAAATGTAGACCAACCAGAATTCTAATTCATTGCTGGTGGAATATAAAATAGCAAAACCACTTTGGAAAACTCTTTCAAAGTAAAAATAAGTTGCAGCATACACTTATCCTATAGCCTAGCAATTCTAGTTCTAGTAAATATTTCATTCCAAGAAAATCAAAACATAGGCCCATAAAAAGACCTGTGCACAAATGATTATATTACAGTATGATTTACCATAGCTCAAAACTGAAAGCAACCCAAACGTACAACAGGAAAGTGGACAAACAATGGGATACTACCCAGTAATAAATGGAAATGAATTACCTACCAACATATACGACAAGAGAGAATCTCAAAAACTTCATGCTGGAGACAGGACATACACTATACAAAAAATCCTGTATTTCTACATACTAGCAATGAATAATTCTAAATAAAATTAAGAAAACAATCCCAGACAGACACGGTGGCTCACGCCTATAATCCCAGCACTTTGGGAGGCTAAGGCCAGTAGATCACAAGGTCTAGAGATCAAGACTATCCTGGCCAACATGGTGAAACCCCTATCTCTACTAAAAATATAAAAAATTAGCCGCGCATGGTGGCACATGCCTGTAGTTCCAGCTACTTGGGAGGCTGAGGCAGGAGAATTGCTTGAACCTAAAAGGCTGAAGTTGCAGTGAGCTGAGATCCTGCCATTGCACTCCAGCCTGGGTAATGGAGGGAAAAAAAAAATCTCATTTATAATGGCAGGAAAAGAAACAAAATGCCTAGGTACCAATTTAACAAAAAAAAGCATAGGACTTTTACACTAAAAGCTATAAAACACTGCTGAAAGAAATTAAAGACAATCTACTTATAGAAAGCCATCCCATGTTGAGTATCAGAAGATGTGACATTGTTAAGGTGGCAATAGTCCCCCAGATTGATCTATAGATTTAATACAAACACTAACCAAATCCTAGTGGACATTTTCACAGAAATTGATAAACCAGCCTAAAATTCACATGGAAAAAAAACAAGTTTAAAAAAAGAACAAAGTTGGAAAACTCAGACTTCCCAATGTCAAGCTTATTACAAGCTATAGTAATCAGTATGATATTGGCATAAATATATAAGTCAAGGAAACAGAATTGAGAGTCCGGGAATAAACCCTCACAATTATGATTAACTGAATTGTGCCAGGACAATTCAGTGAGGAAAGAATCACCTTTTCAACAAGTAGCATTGGGATAACTGGGTATCAACATGAAAAGGAATAAATACGAAACTCTATCTCACATCATACACAAACATGAACTCAAAATAGATCACTGTTGTAAATCTAAGAGTGAAAATCATAAAACTCTTTTAAAAATAGGAATAGATGTTCATAATTTGGAATTAAACTATAGTTTCTTATATGGCATAAAAAGCAAAAGCAACAGAAGGAAAACTTCCTCAAAATTAAAACTGTATCAAAAGATACTTTCAAGAAAGTGAAAAAACTCACAGAATGAAAAAATAAATTTGTAAATCATTATCTGACAAAGAATTTTTATTCAGAATATATTTTTAAAAACTCTTATTAAAGTCAATAATAAAAAGACAAATATTCTACTGAAAAATAGGAAAATAATTAGAATAGACATTTCTCCTTAAAAGATATATAAGTAGCCAATATACACATGAAAAGATTCTTAGTACCACTAGTCTTTAGGAAAATGCAAATCAAAATCACAATGAAACTACCGTGTCACATATACTAGAATGACTACAATAAAAAAGACAGACAGTAACAAATGTTGGTGAAGACATGGAGAAAGTAGAAACCTCATTCACTGCTGGTGGGAAGGTAGAATTATACTGCTCTTTTGAAAAAGTTTGACAGTTCCTCAAAATGCTAAACATTTTTATCACATAACCCAGCAATTCTATTCCTAGGAAGAAAGGTAGATTCACTCAAAAACTTTTTTTTTTTTTTTTTTTTTTTGAGACGGAGTTTCGCTCCTGTTACCCAGGCT
Organism: Saimiri boliviensis; assembly: GCF_048565385.1. Taxonomy (NCBI): domain Eukaryota; kingdom Metazoa; phylum Chordata; class Mammalia; order Primates; family Cebidae; genus Saimiri; species Saimiri boliviensis. The sequence continues at coordinate 200,463,201 of NC_133449.1, forward strand.
GGAGTGCAATGGCGCAATCTCAGCTCACTGCAAACTCCGCCTCCTGGGTTCAGGCAATTCTCCTGCCTCAGCCTCCTGAGTAGCTGGGATTACAGGCACGCGCCACCATGCCCAGCTGATTTTTTTGTATTTCTAGTAGAGATGGGGTTTCACCATGTTGACCAGGATGGTCTCGGTCTCTCAACCTCGTGATCCACCCGCCTCGGCCTCCCAAAGTGCTGGGATTACAGGCTTGAGCCACCACGCCTGGCCCACTCAAAAACTTTTAAACAAATGTATATAGCAGCATTATTCATAGTAGCCAAAAAGAAGATATAACCTAAGTGCCCATCAACTGAATAATGGATAAACAAATGTGGTATATCCACACAAAAGAATATTGGGATGAAGCACTGATATATGCTATAATACATGAGCCTTGAAAACATTATGCCAAGAATCTAGTCACCAAAGGCCATATATTACATGTGTCCATCAATGTAAAATGTCCAGAACAGTCCAATCCATATATACAGAAAGACTAGTGACAGCCTGGGACTGGGGCAGAGAAGGGTGAATACAGAAAGTGGAGTGACTGCTACTGGGTATAAGGTTTCTTTGGAGGATGGTGAAAAAAGTTCTAAAAATAGACTGTGGTGATGGTTGCACAAATCTGTGAATTTATGTTTAATAAATCTCAAGTTGTAAGAAAAAAATTACACTCAGCAAAAGAAACAAGATCCAAAAGAATATTACGTGAGTTCATATATTATTAAGTCCTTCTTCAAACAAAACTCATCCACAATGACAGAAATCAAAGAGCAATTGGCTGTAGGGGGAAAGATGAGGGATGAGAGACCTTTCTCGGGTAATTAATATATAGATTAAATGGGTATGTATGTTTGTTAAAACTCACTGACCTCTACATTTAGGATTTATATATTCCACTACATGTAAATTATATTTCAATAAAAACTAAACATAAAAAAAATCCATAACTGAGGTTTATAAAGTGAATATTCTTGGCTTAAGTATTTAAGAAAAAGGGCATTGCGTAGAGAGGGTCCCTAAGACCACTTCCAGGTTTGGTGATTTGTTAAGAAAAATCACAAGTCTCAACATCTTGTCCTCTTCATACCTATAATTTATTACAGTGAAATGAAAAAAAAAAAATCTGCGAAAGGAAAAGGCACACAGAGCAAGTCCAGAGGAAGCCAGCTGCAAGCTTCTAAGCATCCTTTCCCCATGGTGTCATACAGGATGTGTTTAAATCCTCTAGCACCTAACTGTGACAGTATGTGTGAAATACTGTTGACCAGGGAAACTCATTACAGACTCAGTGTCCAATGTTGGGGGTTGGTCATGTAGGCACCCTCTGTTCAGCACATACTAAGATTTCAGACTTCCAGAAGGAAAGGGATTACTTAGCACAAACTATACTGTTAGTACCAACAGATTAAAAATAGCCACTCTTATCAGTTAGGAAATCCATATTCCCAGACACTAGCCAAGGGCCAATCTTGCAAGCAAGGCCTTTCTAAGGATAGCACTTTCAGACCTGCTATGTTAATTCTTTTCTACATAGACATGATATCTGCAAGAACAGATATCATGGAAGATATCATGGAAGAACATACTTCCAAATGGTTCTGATAATAAATATGAGCACCACTACATTAGCATGGAAAGAGAAAAAATTAAGAAAATGTATCAAAATGTTAACAACTGGTAAATCTGGGTGAAGGATTTATGAGAGTATTTAGCAGTATTCTCACACATTTCTTTAAATTTGAAATTATCTCAAAAAGTAAAGAAAAAATTAATAGGAATGGGAAGGATTTTATCCCTGACAATTTTTTATAATAATGAAATATCTAAAAATAACTTCAATAAAAATGCATATACTTACATAAAAAACTACATTATTATACTGAGATATAAAATATTTGATAAGATTTACATATCAGGTTACAAAATGCAAATATTAAATATCACATAGTTTTCTATGAGTCCCAAGTTTTTACAGTAGACCTCTGATCCTATCAGTCTAGCATCTTTTTCCCCATTTCTTACAGCAACAGAATTCTTCTGTTGAACAAGACCCACTCCATGGGGCCATTCATATCGAGGACCCAGTCTCATGCTTTTTATGTGCAGCTGACCCTGCCCTCCACAATCACCTTTACCCCAAAACCATTTCCACCAAAATGATTAGACCTCAGTGATTTGAACTCTTATACCTCACAGTAACTGGCTCAAACATAAGCAACTGACTCAAGATGGGCCAACCAGATAAAGTATTAAGGAAAACTCCTTCTGGTTGCTAGGTTGGGAAAATGAGTCTCAGTTGCCTAGAGCCATCTTACTCACCATGTAGAGAAAGCCAGCAAAACAAGCAGAGCCCAAAGATACAGTGTCCAGACAACATAACTTGAGTCCCCTGGATCCCTGGATGCAGACATACCCGAAGCTACTGTATCTCTGGAACACCCAGTGACATAACTTTCTTTTTCCTTTTTTGGTTGAAAAAAAAACTTAAGCTACCATATTAGGTTTTTGCCTCTTGTGATCAAGTATTAAGATATAATTAAAATCCCAAAACTAATATAAATATAGGTAAAATAAATACATTAAACATGGTAGATGATCCTCAAAGTGACTATAGTAAATCTCTGTAACTCAGTTTATGATCTAAGAAATATCATAAATTAATGAAGGATAAATTATCCATGGTAATAAGTAATGGGGAAAACAGTTATTGGGAAAAAAACAGAGCCTCACTTCACATTCCCAAAATTAACTGCCTAAAACAGCCCAAATAAAGAAGAAATACACCAATACATACCTACATTATTTTCCAGCCACTGATGTCCTTCAATTAGTTGATCAATTATGGCAAAATAATGTGCAGTAGCTTCATCAGGCATAACCCAGCCACCCGTCACAATTTCAAACTGACCATTTTCTATTAAACTAGAGAGAAAATAACAAAAGTCTACATTAATAAATATAAGAAAAGTTCAAATAAAAAACTAAACAAGCATAAACCTTAAGAACAGCCTTTAAATATAACCAGTATGTATACTAGTTGTTAATTTTTTTTTAAACCAGTGAGTGACTTCAACCTCAAGACCCCATGATAGCACCCAGTGTCTCTGTAGGAAAAGCCATGCAGGTCATTTTGGAGGTTCCTTCTAGAAGGGTATAAACTCCCACACAGCCTCAAAGATTCTTAATGTCAAAAGCCACATCTGGTGTATTTCTGAATCTTGCAGAGCACCTAGCAAATTGTTTTATACACAGTATATGCTTGATGAGTGTTTATTGGAAGGCTGTCATTTTAAGCAAAATATTTATTTCAATATACCTGTATCAAAAAGCAGTATTTACTTTAGTCCTTCTGACACCTATAAGTTAATCATGCAAAGTATCCTAAAAAATTTAAAAGGGTAAAGCTAGTCAACACCGCATGACTCTGGGAATACAGGTAACATCATAAAGTACTTTGCTCCAGATTCAGTTGAAATACAGGCTATACAGTTTATTTTTCATTATTGAGTGAAAGGCTCTAACAGCATCATTATTTGTTTATTGGGTATTCCTTTCCCATAATACTATACCAGGTAACAAGATTCCCAGCCCTAATAAAATTGTTTTGAGAAGATACTTTCCCCTGAGAAGAGGAAAAAAAAAATCATAAACAACTAAAAATTTGAAATAGTGCCCAAGCAGGCATAAAAGTCAAGAATTTAAGCAAGTTCTAGAGCAGCAGCTCAGCCTTGTATTCAAGTACTCTGGGAAGTCAAGGCAGGAGGATTGCTTGAGGTCAGGTGTTCTAGACCAGCCTGGACAACACAGGAAGATTTCTTATTTACAAAATAAAATTAAAAAGTTAGCCAGGTGTGGTGGTGCATGCCTGTAGTCCAGCTACTTGGTAGGCTGAGGTGGGAGGACTGCTTGAGCTTGGGAGTTTGAGGTTGCAGTGAGCTAAGATTAGGCCACTGCACGCCAGCCTGGGAGACAGAATAAGACACTGTGCCAAAAAAAAAAAAAAAAGAAAAGAAAAGTAAATAAAAGAAAAAAAAAAAAAGAATTTGAGCAAGTATCTATCTTAAGTGCCACAGATTTGCCAGCTTGCAACAAGATGGTTTGGACAATGGGGTAATATTTCAGAAAGAAGCAAAGCAGTTTTAAAAAGGACATACATCACTGGATGCCTACAGCTAACAGCCAACTCTCAAGCCAAATTTAGTTGAAGCAGACCAGGGGCACAGAGGATGAATAACTATCTTCCTACAAAGCATATGATAGAAGCCACAACAGTAATACAACATGTAATTTACTCAAACATATGTATAATCATACAACCAATAACAGAGTGGATAAAGGATTTAATTTCTTAAAAAATCAAATAATAAATTCCTTGCAAAAATTAAAGAGAGAAATTAAATTTATGTTGCCATGGGAATCACCAACTAATATAATTTCACATGGAGAATACGATGACTCATTAGAATATCTATAGAAACCCATTATCCAATCAAACTTGAGATTCTCAAAGGCCCAAATCAAGAACCTACAATGAAGAAGCTGGAAATTTCTAAAAACTGCACTTCTTTAAGAACACACCTAAATTCAAGGCTACTGGTCCCCCCTTATTGTCAATAAACCTATGTATACAATTAGTTCTTTTTCTTATCTTTCTGGTGATTGCCTGATTTAGCCACAGTCTAGAGGCTATGGACCAGACTTGCCTTATATGCATATGCCAAGCATATGCCTTATGCTTGGCAGCCTGAGATGTCAGCACAGTATGAGATTTAATGTCTAATCATCAAATATGGAAATTTCACCTCATTATTTCAATATCTAATAAACAGTTCTTTCAGAAAATTTCATATATAAATTCGGATATAAATCAAAAACAAACTCAATGCTGATCTTGAATACAGAAAATAAACTACAGATTTAAAAAAACTAAAAAAGTTAAGAGGAAAAAAATTACTCCAATGATAGAGCTTTTCTTTATTCATCTATATTAGTTTTAATTTACAACATAATTCCTGTCCCTCCAGGCATCAATGGTCTTCAAGAAAGTCAACCAGTCAAGAATTACATTATATACAGCAACTAATTTTCCCAGATCCATTTGTTAACAATCCATTTCTTCCCTATGACGCCCGAGATGCTACTTTCATCAAAAACTGAATTCCTACCTGTTACATTAAAGACTATTCTGTCTATTAATTTTGAGGAGGCATGAAAAACTTCCCACTTTATGAGCTAAGAAATATCATAAATTAACAAAGGATAAATTACTCAATGATAATGAGTAATGGGGAAAATAGTTATTCGAAGAAAAACAGAGCCTCACTTCAGATTCCCCAAAATTAACTGTCCAAAGTAGCCCAAATAAAGAAGAAATTTACCAATACATATCTATATTATTTTTCAGCCACTGATGTCCTTTAATTAGTTGTAACTGAACTTATTAAAATGTTTTCCAGCATTTATCTATTTTCTTCTCCTCTATCTTTCCCAGTCTGGCTGGTTTCAACTGCCCTCATATCTTAGCTCAGAGATGTCTTCAGGTGTACCCAAGCTAAATTAACACTCCCAGTGTCCCCCAACCCCACACCACTCTATCCATCACAGTCTTTATCAGAAACCAAAATTACCTTGTTCATTAACAGATCTCCACTCTTTCCCTCCACACCTCTACCCACCATTAGATTTTAAGCTCCAAGAGAGCAGGGACTAGAATGTGCTTTGTTTCACGGTTGCACATCTGGCACTCAAGCTTACTTGGCAGATAATGTTCATTCAAATATTTGATAGATGAATGAGGAATTAACGAATAAGGCCATCAGTTTAATATCAGTATTTACCTACAGTTTTTATGTTAGAAGAAGCTCATAGACATTTGCAAAATAAAATAGAGAAACGTCAGTTAAAATGAAGTTTCCGCTATCTAGGTGCAAGATGATATGATCCAAAATATGATATTAGTAATTATGAAATATGAAGCAGGGAGACATGGGAGACATTACATGAAAAAGCATCAATTGTAATTAGAAAATGACTGAAGATAGAAGAAACAATTAATGCAAATATGACTTAGAGTTTTAATTCCAGGTGTCTAATGGAGTGGTACTATTAATAGACAGTGGAATTGAATGGAGAAAGGAAGTCACTTTGTAGCAATGCATATAAATTTAGACAGGGCTTTTTGATGACAGTGTGACATCCAAAAGGAGTTAATTGAAAAAGAAGAGTAAGTTTAAGAAAAAAGGCCAATTAAAAAGTTTCAAAGAATTATTAATAAAAGAGAAAATAGAGAATGATGGGAAGTTAACAGAAAACAAGCAGAGAGTTAAAGATCAAGCTGAAGAAAAATATAAGAGAAATGGAGATAAGCAAAGACTTGGAATCAATCCAAATACCCATCGATGATAGACTGAACAGGGAAAATGTGGCACATATACACCATGGAATACTATGTAGCCATAAAAAACAATGAGTTCGTGTCCTTTGTAGGGACATGGATAAACCTGGAAACCATCATTCTCAGCAAACTGACACAAGAACAGAAAATCAAACACCACATGCTCTCACTCACAGGCAGGTGTTGAACAATGAGAACACATGGACACAGGGAGGGGAGCATCACACACTGGGGTCTGTGGGGAGGAACTAGGTGGGAGATAGCAGGGGGTGGGGAGTTGGAGAGGGATAACATGGGGAGAAATGGCACATATAGGTGATGGGGAGGAAGGCAGCAAACAACATTGCCATGTATGTACCTATACAACAATCTCGCATGTTTTTCACATGTACCTCAAAACCTAAAATGCAACTAAAATATATATATAATCCTTATTGCTGATAGTGGGCTTTAAGCTCATTACCATTACATTTCTGCATGATTAAAAAAAATGTTAAAGAACAAAAAGAGTAAATCTGAATTTAGCCTGAAACATTCTATAAGAGTAATAAAGAACAATCTGTCCTTTCAGTTGGTAAAAGCCATTAAAAAGCTACCATAACTATGATTTAGAAATAAACACTTGAGTGATTCAGAATAGTAAGCTGAGAAATCAATTATTTAAAAAATTTACATTATTAAAATAGCCATTGAAAATTTATTGGAAAAAAAAAAACTAAAAACAGGACTACCACGTGATCCAGCCATCCCACTACTGAGAGTTTATCCCAAGGAAAAAAATCAGTATCTCAAAGGGACACCTGTACTCCCATGTTTATTGCAGCACTATTCACAACCGCAAAGATATGGAATCAACCTAAGTGTTGATTTAGATGAATGGAAAAAGAAATTGTGGTAATATATACAATGGAATACTGTTTGGTCACAAAAATGTATAAAATCATGTCATTTGTAGCAACATGAATGAAACGAGGTCATTCTATTAAGTGAAATAAGCCAGGCACAGAAAAACAAATATCCTATGTTCTCACTCACAGATGGGAGTTAAAAAACATTGATCTCACAGAAGTAGAGAGTAGAATGATAGATACCAGAGGCTAGGAAGAGTATGTGGCTTAGGGTATGGATGGGAGAGAAGGGTTAAGAGAGGCTGGTTAATGGGTACAAACATAAGTTAGATAAAAGGAACGAGTTCTAATGTTTAACAGCAGAGTAGGATGACTATAGTTAACAACAATCTATTGTACATTTCAAAACAGCTGAAAGAGAGGACTGTAAATGTTCCCAACACTTAGAAATGATCAATACTTAAGGTGATGGATACCCCAACCCTGACTTGGTCATTACACATTCCATGCGTGTAACAAAATATCACATATGCTCCATAAATATGTACAAATATTTGTACTAATTAAAAATATATAAAATAAAACAGCCATCGAGTTAGTCGAGGAAGAATGTGTTATGTTTTTTCTTTTTAAGACTCAATCAGAGTGACTTAAAACCAGCTCATAAGAAAAAGCCAAGATATTATGTCATGGAAGCCAAGGGATTCATATTTTAAAATAGTATGCTCATACAGGTTTTTCAGAAAAATTACATGAGTAGGTCAAAAATAGACATATATATCATAACATATACAAATGATGTCATAATAGTAGACCAGAAAGTACATGGATTTCAGTTTTTCTTAGCATAGTTTCTCTCATCAGATAGAACAAAACATCCCATGGAAGAAAAGAGATGTTATTTTTAATATGAAGCATATTATAATACTATGATACCTGATAGAACAATCAGGTTAGTGAGTACTCCTATTTCATTGAACTGCCCGTTTTTCCAAGGGTATTATCTTCTAACCCATCCACAAGAATGGAAAAACATAATAACCCAGAAGATTCTTAAAGGCAGGAAGGTTTGATTTGATATAAAATATTTGTGGTGTTAAGCAAAAACACTTGCCATTAACAACAACAAAACCCAAAAACGTCAGAAGGACACAAACTTGCCCTGAATTCTAGAGCATATATGATAAGCACTTAAGGAAGCATATGATTAGTGAAAGAGAAAAAAGAAATAGTCCACAAAAAAACAAAGAAAATTTTCAACCTAATTACTGAGAAGCATAGCAATAATCATCATCATTTAGTGACAACTATAAAACCTAGGACTAAAAGTCTTACAGAAACAATATGTCTGGCTTTAAAAAAATATTCACAAGCAACAACATAAAAGCTATGCAAACCTACAAAAAAGTACCATACAAGTGCCACTATTGCTAGTGATGATAAAGATAAAATGAAGACAGATTGTAGCTGTATATTCAAGACTAACAATTTTTAAAAGTAATGATAAATACCTATATCTATAGAAAAATTTACTTAGAATGAATACAGGCACTTTGAAGCATTTCCATTCACAGTGTTCATCAGGTATCAACTGAATTATTTATCTGACAGACATGGGAATACAAAATTACAAAAAAAAAAAAAAAAAGTGCCCACACCATAGGGTATATTGCTTAGTTTCTACCAAGACATTTTCTCTGATGTCTGACAAACTTTTTTACATGTACACTTCATTATATTTCCTAATAAACATGAAATCTAAAGACCAATGTGAATGGATATTGGGTAAGTAAGGGAAACAAAGGAATATCTTTATCTAACAAATTCAGAAACTAGGAAACCAGGAACTAATTTTCAAAATTAGCAATATTTGTATTTCACTTTTTATACTGAACTGACTTGTAACTAATGGTGAAAGACATTAAAATACTACCATGTTTCTATTTCAATGATGAGAAATTTGGTGTAGAACGCTTAAGAAAATTATTGTGCAAAACTAAACTGAGCATATCTGTCGCTCCTCACTTTACCCAAAATACAAAATTTACTGCAAAGCACAACAGCCTGCAAATTATTTTCTCTGAGTGTCACTTTTCCCCCTATGCAAAATCATCGGAATTCGGAATTTGGTCACACACAGAAGGACACACTCAAAGAGCTTTTCTCCTTAATGGGGAAATTGTTACAGACAACTTAGTAGCAAACAATGCATCATTTAGCAAGCTTCAAAGAATCACAAATTAATTTCACATGAGAAAACCAGTTGAATTTCTAATCACACATCTGGGAAAATGGGAAATAATACAAGATGATGTACCGTGTTTCATTCTTAAATTTTAAAAAATTTAAATGGAAAATTCAAAAAGAGAGAAGCTCCCAGTGAATCAATTTATACCCTAAAGATATTCTGCTAATCAGATTCTCTGATTCGTATTCCTTTCATGGAAAATACCTAGTATTCAGAGAAAAAGATTTGTTTTAAAGCCCCGCATATAAGGATTGGGGAAACTCACTGCATGGTTTTGAACATTGTTGATACATATCTATACAAATTTGGTATATGAGGAGCAGAGGGTAAATTAGTCCTTTCTCATTATTTCTTCCTCATTGCAATCCAGCCACATCCCTTCTTTCAGTTAGCTGTCCATGCTGTCTATCTGCCTGGAATGTTTTCCCTTCAAGTATTTGCCTCACTGGTTCTTACTGGCTCACTAGGGCTGTCACTGGCCACCACATCCCACCCATATCCCACCTAAACTGCTATTTTTCAGAAAATCTAAAACTTTTCTTCCATAACATTTATAACAAAATTTAACTGCATATTTGTATGTTTACTATCTTTCTATTCCAATAGACTATAAGTACCCTGAGGTCAGAAATCACATCTGTTCTGTTCATCATTTAACACTGAGTGCTCCTATTAGTATAAAATTGTAAGAAATGGGTACCAATTAAGGCAAAAATAGAAAAAAAGGGAAAGAATACAATCCAGATATTTCAGAAATAACTGGCTCATGAAATGAAGAGAAATTTAATCTCATTCATAAGGAAATGTAAGTTAAAACTTCATTAAGATGCTACTTTTCACCTATCAAATTACAAAGATGAAGAAGTTGTATAGCATACTGTGATGTCAAGAGCACAGACATAGGTAGTCTCACATATTGCTGGCAATAACTATCAAACTGTAAAATGCATATGTACTTTTATCCATGCTCACTGCAAATAAGTCAGAAAATATTTAAAAGTATTTTAAAATAAAAGCATTATATACACTAAAAACAAAAAGACAGACTAAATACATTAGCAAGAGACCAGAAATAAAATTGGGAGTAGTTAAATTAAAAAGTCCCATTCATATGACAGAATTTACTCAGATTCTTTAAGATATATGTTTAAAAAGCACTGGTATGGCCAGGCGCAGTGGCTCATGCCCTGTAATCCCAGCACTTTGGGAGGCTGAGGCAGGCGAACCACGAGGTCACAAGACGGAGACCATCCTGGCTGACACAGTGAAACCCATCTCTAATAAAAAAATACAAAAAATTAGCTGGGCATGGTGGTGCATGCCTGTAATTCCAGCTACTTGGGAGGCTGAGGCAGGAAAACTGCTTAAACCAAAAGGTGGAGGTTGCAATGAGCCGAGATGGTGCCAATGCATTCCCTAGGCAACAGAGCAAGACTCTGTCTTGGAGACAAAAAAAAAAAAAAAAAAAAAAAAAAAAAAAAAACACTGGTATGACACCCATTAGGGGTGCCTATTATTCAAAATAATAAAAAAGCAAGTAAGTGTTGATAAGGATGTGAGGAAATTGGAAATCTGTGCATTGCTGGTGGGATGCAAAATGGTACAGTAGTATGGAAAACAGCATGGTGATTCCTAAAAAAAAATTCAACAAAGAATTACTATCTGATTCAGCAGTCCCATTTCTGGGGATGGAGAGAGAAGGGACCTGGACAGATATCTGCATACCCATATCCATAGCAACATTATTCACGGTGGCCAAAAGGTAGAAACCACCAAAATATCCATCAAAAGATGACTGGATAAACAAGCTGTGGTATATATTAGGTTGTTGCAAAAGTAATTGCAGTTTTTGTCACTACTTTCAACACATACAGGGGAATATCATGTAGCCTTAAAAAAGAAAGAAATTCTGATACATGCCACAACATGAATGAATCTTCAAGATACTATGCTAAATGAAGTAAGGCAGACACAAAAGGACAAATAATATATGATTCTACATATATAATGCACCTAACAGAATAGACAAATTTATAGAGACAGAAAACAGAACAGTGGTTGCCAGGAGCCCAAGAGAAAAAGGAATGGAAAACACTGTTCAATGCATACAAAGTGTGCATTTGGGGTGATGCTGAAGTTCTAGAAATGGATGGTGGTAACAGTTGCGCAATAATGTAAATGTTGTAATGCGTCTGAATTATCCACTTTAAAATTGTTAAAATAGTAAATTACATTTTATGCTTAATTACCACAATTAAAAAATAGACCCACTCAATTAAAAAAAAAAAACCAGCACAATGTGCATGGCATGCTATCATTTGTATAACATATATGCCTATGCTTTTATGTACACATACATATGTTTTCCCATAATCTATAAAATAAACAAGAGCCTGGTCATAGTAGTTACTGCCTGTGAAAAGAGCAAAATAACAAGGAGACAGTAGTGGCTGAGTACCTTACTTTTCTTTGTGTAACCTTTGCATATATTAAAAGTAAATTAAGCCGGGCGCGGTGGCTCATGCCTATAATCCCAGCACTTTGGGAGGCCGAGGCAGGTGGATCACAAGGTCAAGAGATCGAGACCATCCTGGTCAACATGGTGAAACCCCATCTCTACTAGAAATACAAAAAATTAGCTGGGCATGGTGGCGCGTGCCTGTAATCCCAGCTACTCAGGAGGCTGAGGCAGGAGAATTGCCTGAACCCAGGAGGCGGATGTTGTAGTGAGCCGGGATCACGCCATTGCACTCCAGCCTGGTTAACAAGAGCGAAACTCCGTCCCAAAAAAAAAAAAAAAAAAGTAAATTAAACAAAATTTTTTCACAACTATAAATGCTATATCCTATGTCTCCTAAGCACTGAAAACTAAGAAAACAGGCCAGACATGGTGGCTCACATCTGTAATCCTAGCACTTTGGGAAGTAGAGGCTGGCAAAACACTTGAGGTCAGGAGTTCCAGACTAGCATGGCCAACATGGCAAAACCCTGTCTTCACAAAAAATACAGAAAGTAGCTGGGTGTGGTGGTACATGCCTATAATCCTAACTGCTTAGGAGGCTGAGGCAATTGCCTGAACCAGGGAGGAAGAAGTGGCAGTGGGCCAAGATTGCAACACTGCACTCCAGCCTGGGCAACAGAGTTAAGCTCTGTCTCAAAATAGCTTAAAGATAGTCATGAAATTTTATTTAAAACTATTTCTTGAGAACAGGTGCAGTGGCTCACACCTATAATCCCTGTGTTTTGGGAGACCAAGCCAGGAAGATCACCTCAGGCCAGGAGTTTGAGGACCAGCCTGAATAATATACTATTTCTACAAAAAAATAAAAATAAAAAAATTAGTCAGGCATGGTGGCATGCACCTGTGGTCCTAGCTACTCAGGAGGCTGAGGTGGAATATCACTTCAGCCCAGGAGTTTGAGGCTGCATGAGCTATGATAGCACCACTGCACTGCAGCCTGAGTAACAAAGACTCTGTCTCTAAAATAATTAAATAAAATAGAAATAAAAATAAATTTCTCATATGGTTCAATTAATCATTTTTGCCAAGTTTTGATAAGCAGGGGATATACTTTAAATCTTTCACTGTATAGTAAACAATACTTCATTCATAAAATACTCATTCAAAAATAGGTTGAAAAATGTGAAAAAGGTTAAAGAATAATGTTTAAATGAAATTTAAAAACTCACTTACTACTCTGATATATGTACAAAGGGTTATGGTAGGCAGGGTTTTTAACCAACTCAATTTCCTTAACATTATACCATGAACATCTTTCCAGATCAAGAGAGACATATATCATTATTTATATTGTATTGTATTTATTATATTGTATGTTTATGTTGTATTACATTTTTTAAAATATTTTTCATTGATATAACAATATACAATACACATATTTTCATTCTCATAAATTTTGACAACTGTGTAATCACTATCCAAAATAATATATAGACTACTTCCAACAATTCAGAGAGTTTCCAATCCATACTCACCCACTCACCCTGACCCCAAAAAACATTCTGACAATCTGAATTCTATCACAATAGATCAGTTGAGTCTATTCTCAGACTTCATAAAATGGAAATCAAACAATATTTACTCTTCTTTCTGGCTTCTTTTGCTTAACAGTTGTGAGATTCATTCATATCACTGTGTATTTCAGTATTTATCTTTTTTTTTTTAGTCCATCACCTTACTGAAGGACACTTAAGCTGTTTGCAGTTTGAGGTTACTGGGGAAAAGTCTGCTATGAAAATGTACAAGTCTTTTTGTGAGCATGTTTTCATTTCTCTTGGGTAAATTCCTAGGAGTAGAGCCCCCAGATCACATGGTATGTATTTTAAGTTTAGAAAACTCTTTGGAGACTTTTCAGAAAGTCGCCCCCATTTTACATTCCCACCCGTAATATGTAAGAGTTCCTGTTGCTACACATTCTTGCCAACTCTTGATGTTGTCATCTTTTTTATTTTAGCCATTCTAAAAGGGTTGGAGGCAATATCTTGTAGAAGTTTTGATATGTATCTCCCTGATGGCCATGTATTACCCAGTTTCTACACACACACCTTCGCCACCCACCCTCCCCCATTGCTGCTAATAAACATCTTTCAGGTGTTGGAACATGCCCTTGTTAATCCCTGGCCCATAATCACAATTCTCTTCTCACAACCTGGAATTCTTTCTACCCTCTGACACCCACTTCTTGACTGGCTAGTTCTAGTCATCATTCAGGTTTAAGCTTGAGTATCATTTGCTTCAGGAAACCTTCCAAGACCCCCTTCTTGCCTCTACAGAAGATAACCCTTTATTGTAATACTGTGTTTAATTACATGTCTCCTCTGCTCTTTTCTGAGGGCTGGGACCAGGTCAGTCTTGCTTAACTCCTGCATTCCTAGAGCGTAGCACAACAAATACATTTGTTGAACGAATGGCAGAAGTTAATAAGGGAAAGCTTCAGAGATGAGGTAATATTTTAGCTGAGTGTTAAAAATGACTCAGACTGAAATTATCTAGTCCACAAAAGGAAAAAAATAAAAATCCAAACTGAACACAGGCAAATTCCTAAGAAGCACAAAACAGCATGTGTCTGAGGACACCCGTGGCTCAGAATGTCTAAGAGTAGAGTGTGAGGCAAGAAGTGATTGGAGATAAAGATGAGCAAGTTGGGAGGAATCAGACAGAAAAAGTCAATATGTGTCAGGCAAGGGGGCTGGCCTGTACCTTTTGAGACTGAAGCATCATAAAGCATTTTAAAGCAAACATGGTGGGACTCACATATTTAAAAACTAACTCTTGATGAAATGGCTGACACTTAAAAGTGGCACAGCTGGTAATGGAAAGACCATTTGGAGGTTTTCACAATAGTAGGAGACAAGAGCAATGGAGATGAAAAGCAGGATCAGAGTCTGGAGACACTGAAGAGGCAGAAGTCACAGAGCTTAGAGAGTGACTGGATGTCACAGGAAGCGGAAGTAGAAAGGCAGAGCACCATGGACGTTGAGACTATTTGCCCACTATTTTTGGGGCTTGGGTCCTAATTTCACACTTACTAGCTGGGTGACCTTAGGCACTTTCCTTAACACCTCTGCCTCAGATTCCTCAACAGGAGAATGACGATGATAAAATGCCTTAACTCAAGAGAATGCTAGAGGATTGGCTGAATAAACACAAGAGTGCTTAAAATGTGCCTGCCACAGAGTAAGCACTAAGTATTATCTCTTACTACCGCCACTAACTAGAGAACAAGAAAGACGTCCAGGTTTGATCTTTAGATCTGTAAGTAGTCCAAATGCCTAGTAATTAAAACAACAGTGTAGACAAGCATGCAAAACGAAGAAAACCAAGTCGTGTTCCCCAACACGAGAGAACAGGAACATTTGGGAAGTAAGTAGAGGAGGAAATCAGAGAGGTGATGAAACAGCAATGTTTGGCAGTGCAGGAATAGACCTGAAAGTGAAAGAGCTCAAGGTCACTTTGAAGCCAAAGAAGAGAGAATTTCAAGGAGAATGGAGTGGTCAATATCAATGCTGCAAATCCTCTTTGAGGACTGACAAAATATTCAAGGATGAATGGAGCACCTGAGAAGTCCTTCATGGCTTTTACAGGTATCCATGATATAAACAGATGCCAGCGGTTGAAGGGAATGCGAGGTGGAAGTACAGCGGCCTCACTCAAGATGAACTGGGATTGGAGAGGTAGGGCTAGAACATATACTTTCTAAAATAAACGTAAACCACTGCTTCGACTATTAAAACAAGTTATTTTAGACCCTGGTGTATTGCTTTCAGTGCTTTGATGAAATGCTAAATATCTTTAGATTCTAAACTCAATCCAAATCTGCAAATGACTCTGAATATGACAAGACACACTGTAATTTCCCATTGCTCTATAAATTGTACAGTAACCTTCAGTTAAATACCATAAAATCCAACCTGTATTAAATGTATAATAAATTAGTCTGTATATGAACATTTATAGTCCACTTTCTTAGAAAAACCCAAGATGCACATTAGTTAAGTTTGGATTCTCATTTAAGCATGTAACATCAAATATTTCTCTGATTTCAAGAAGCAAGCAGAGATAGTTGAGCAGAAGGTAAAAGATTCACCAGGGGAAAAAATGTAAGAAGATAGTACAAGGACTACATAAACAAAGAGTTTGCATTTTTGCCAAAGCATTGAAACCCAGCAATTCAGTGAAGATAAAAAAATCTATACTAACTGATGGCACCATCCTCCCAGCACACATTTGGAACCCTTTTTCACCCTAAAAGATCCAGAAAGAGAAACGGGTCAAGACTTTAGTGAATACACAAACTGTTCTTAGGTTCTAACAACTCGGTGGGTGGGTTTCTCCACTCAACACTAGTCTCAATAGCAAGAGCAGATGCAATATAAAAGCTGTTCCAATGTCTCAAATCCCAGAGAGGAACAATGAATCTGTAACATGCTGGGTGCTAGTCACAGGAAATGCTAAGGCTAACGTTTCAGCTGCTTGACTCTCAATAAGGGTTCACATTTTGATGTATTATAAATATCATGCGGTATTTAACAGCATTTAGCCAAAAATATTCCAATGTGAAGCCTATAAAGTTGAAAAAAAAAATTACTACACCAGTCGTTTTCAAAATAAAACAAGTGTAGAAGATAATACGCTGATTATTTAATGGAAGGCAGGTTCTTTAAATCCACTGGATATGTATTACAAGTAGGTACCATGATTATAATTGATTAGATTATTTCAGATCACAGAAAAACAAAAAATCTAGATGTTGTTTGCATAGATCTCTCTTTAGCTAACTAGATTTTCACCTTTAAAAGCTTATAGAGTTGAATAATGCTATAGGGGGAGGCGAAAAGAATCAAACAAGTCACTTCTGGAATAGATTATGAGGATCATTTGAGTATGTTTCTGTTAAGTTCCCACAATCAATTGGTATTCTTCAGGGACAATGAAAGCTTATATGGAACTCTGCTGGAATTAACAGGTTCTGCTTTGCAACAGCTAGCTTGCAAATTTAGCTACGGATATTTAATCCATAGCTCATCTTCAAAAAGAAAAACAAGCCACTGCATAAGCATTACACTAGAAGTCATACAAAAAAAATCTATTAGTAATGCCACTTAGTACAAGCTCAGAATTTTAAATAACAGGAGCAAACCTAAACATCTATTAAGTTTTCCTCTGAAAAACATACATTTAAGCAACTAACACTAAAAATGTTTTGTTAAAGTAAGTAGGGGGGAAAATGCTATTACCCTAGTTCTACAAATAAATGTAGTAAGTAAATACAAGTGAATTATTATAGCTAGAAGGGAGAGAATGTTAGCAAATCCTGACCAGAAACAGAACTAATCTGGCTACAAAACCATTTTTCCTTCAAGCAAAATGATACCATTTAGGATCAAGCCTATATTCCAGAATATTTTCCAATGCCAAAAACAAGCTGTTCTCAGAAGGAGTCTGAGTGAGACAAAGATTGAGGACTAGATTCTAATCTGTAGTCCCCTCCAATATCTTACCATCTTATATCCTTAATAGTGGACTGATTCATAAAATTGCCATTTTTGCATATCAGAAGTAGTCTAATATTGATTATTTTATATGGTTCAACCTAAGAAAAATAACGAACAGAGTAAGTAAAAAGAGAGAGAGGGAGAAAATTTGCATCCAGGTAGAGTCAGGAGAAAGAAGCCATCTGCAGGCCATAAAATTGGCAGCATTTCTGACAGATATGGCACAGGTAAAACCAAAATATTTCAAGTATTGACCTGCAACTGCCCTGCATGAAAAATCAGCATGGGATCCCCGCATAAATAAGAAGATTCCGAGAAATTCTGTCAACAGCTCCTAATCTGGAGGGCCAAGGACTGAAGCAAAGCTGAGTCTTGGGATAGATACTAATCACAGATTCTTCACCCTCATGACTCTTGTGTGAGCCCCCTCTGCAGAAGCCTCTCTGCCCATGTATTGTGACTGCTGCAGAGGCAGTCTCCCTAATGAAGCCATGCTGGGAGGGAGCCAAGCATGGCTGGCCTCACTGGACCACAAGCAGCAGGCAGTAGACCAGTTTCCTTCTGAGGTGGCTGGACAGGCCACATCTCCTACCTGGCTTACAGGACACAAAAAACAAAGCTAGATGCAGAAAGCCAGCCCCAGGCTCAACAGCTTCATCAAAGAAACAGAAGACCCTTCACAGACGGGGCACTCATTTTCCAGATCTTCTCACAGCCCCAGCTCCTCCCTTCTCCCACTCATTTTCCAGATCTTCTCATAGAACAGCTCCTCTTATAACCAGGACACCTTCCCCAACTGCTGATCCCTGATTCTCATATAATCTTCCAGGATGTAATTCTCCAACAGAGGAACTAAGGAGAGATCCTAAGTTTCTGTCAGCTAGCTTTCTGGTTTGCAAGCAATACAAACTGACTCTGGAGGCTGTCTTGAACACACAGAACTGAAGACCAGTTAAAAGTCCAGGCTTAACAAAGGACTGGAGGAAAATGAGAGGTCATGCTGCAGGGAACACAGGGATCTTATCACAGGAAGAGTCTTGCAAATGCAAGGTGCTGTCAGGAAGGACCAGTAATCATTCTCTGTGTCTGCTTCCCTCCCTCCATCTGTCAGCCCTCACTTCACTCTAAAGATTCAAAGCCCTGGGAAATAATATGCTGATTAACTGAGTTCATAGCTGACCCGTCTGAGTTAGGGCAACAAGGAGGAGGATCTGACTTCTCTGGGTGAGAGACAACTTCCCAAAAGGAAATCAGGTGAAGTGGATGCCGGTCAGCCACTAATAACTAATACCCACAGCAAGGAAACTGAAAGTATCTGGTTGGAAAAGAAAGGGATTCAAGGCAAGTTGCATCATGTTTTGGGACAAATTCCAGGTGTGGATATAGTTGTTCTTGCTCACAAATTAAAAGGAGGAAAATACTTGGACTTAAGAACAACAATACAAAAAGCACAGAAGTAAGATTAGAACCAAACACTCAAAGCCAGAAAAGACTCACTACCAGAGAGTACTGAACTGAGTGGGTAGCAAGGAAGACTCCTGGGAAAGATCTCCCAAAGCACAGTAAATATAACCAATTAAAAATGCATATGAAAAAGAGAGACTAGAGACACAATAACAAGGTAACTCAATTCTAAAACAAATGAAACAAAAACAGTAGTGAATTAGTAAGTGCAGAACATATAAGCTAAAGAAACATTTGAATTGGTAGATGGAAATCTTAATGAAAAGTTATATACACTTGGATATATAACTTGATGAAAATTTAAAATTTCATAAGTGAGCACAGGGGAAAAGTTATCTTCAATGAAGCATTATATAAGACAGCTTTTTTTTAAGACAGAAGAGAAAAATAAATATAATTAAAATTTCCCATTATAGGGACTGAGCACAGTGGCTCATGCCTGCAATCCTAGCACTTTGGTAGGCTGAGACAGGTGGATCACCTGGGCCCAAGGGTTCGAGAACAGCATGGGCAACGTGGCAAAATCTCATCTCTACAAAAGATACAAAAATGAACCGGCATGGTGACATGCGCCTGTAGTCTCAGCTACTGGAGAGCTGAAGCAGAAGATCACCTAAGCCCAGGAGGTTGAGGCTGCAGTGAGCTGTGATCACACCACTGCACTCCAGCCTGGGAACAAGTGGGACCTTGTTTCAAAAAAAAAATTAAATATTAAAAGAAAACTCTCCCATTATAGAAGACTTCAGAAATAAAAATTACATATGATACCTAAGAGAAACACTCACAGCCTCAAATAAAAGTTAAAAAATACTAATGTTTACTGGGATTTTAAAATGTGCTGGGCATTGTGCTAAGCATGGTATCTGAATTAATTCAATCCTCACAAAAAATGAATAAAATTGGTTCCAATATTATCCTCATTTGACAAATGAAGAAACTAAGGCACAGAGAAGTTAAATAACTTCCCTAAAGCCGTTCAGTAGATGGGACTTGGCAGAATTTGAACCTAGGCAGCCTGGTCCCAGTTCCCAGCCTTTAGAGCCACCAAGCTGACTGCCTTTCAAGTAAAAAGGACAGCAAATTCAAGCAAATGGACAACAGAAGAGTGATAGTATAACAGTATTAATTATAAAAAGGAGAAAAGATGTTGTCAATAATGATACATACAGTTTACAATCAAGAAAAATAAATACTAGTATAGGAGTACCCAGAACCTTACAGTCTCTGCCCCACAGTAGATGTTCAGGAAGTGTCTGCTGGATAAATGAATAAGCTAATATAGAAGCCAACAAAGATCAGGCAAGAAGGGGGAAAAAAAAAAACATAAAATATCCAAAAACTAAAAGCTGACAGGAGAACAGTAGCAAAAAATAAGTACAGTCAGTTCTGCTATAAACACTTGTTTAAAAAATGGGAATTAGTTCCAAAGTGATTAATTGTATGAGGAAATAAATTTTGCTTTGTTTATGCACAATTTAGTCTCCAAGAAACAGGAGATGAAGGTACAAAACTGCACTCAGCTAAACAAAGCTGTGTAGGGAATACACAAGGCACACGGCACACCATAAAGATCTACCAGCTCTCTCAGTTCACCAAGGGTTATGAGGCAGTCCTCCACATCTGCTATTCAACTTTCCAACAGATTTCAGATAACCTACTTGCCACTGCTTCTCAGTAATAACTGGAATCTATATTCCTTCTGATACATACTTCCACAAGCAAACTTTAGGTCTTTTTCAAGGTAAACTGGCATATTTATTTAAGCATTTTTTAACCAATTTAACGCAGGTAAAACTGGATTAGCATCTTTACTAGGTTTCCATCTTTTGTGTGTGTCTATGTCACTAATTAAGTTTTTGAGTGCTGTGCCCTAACTGTATTTTTTCATGAGCCCTGTGGTTTAATATTGCACAATTTTGCATAATATGATTTTTAGGAGTGTGTATGCAATATGACAGCAGAACTGACTGTACGATGATAAAAATAGCAATTGTAAAATACTGAATTAGCAGATACCAAACTCTATATTCTACAAACACAATCTTTTCAAATACCAGTAGAAGTTTCATGAACATTGATTACACATTAAGCCACAAAGAAAAATTCAAAAAATTCTAAAGAGTAAAAAGTATACAGGCCAGGCGTGGTGGCTACGCCTGTATTCCCAGCACTTTGGGAGGCCAAGGCGAGAGGATCACTTGAGGTCAGGAGTTCAAAACCAGCCTGGCCAACATGATGAAACCCCATCTCTACTAAAAATACAAAACATAGGCCAGGCATGGTGGCAGGCATCTGTAATCCCAGCACTTTGGGAGGCTGAGGCGGGTGGATCACCTGAGGTTAGGAGTTCAAGACCAGCCTGACCAACATAGTAAAAACCCATCTCTACTAAAAATACAAAAATTAGCCAGGCATGGTGGTGGGCACCTGTAATCCCAGCTACTTGGGAGGCTGAGGCTGGAGAATCACTTGAACCCAGAAGGAGGAAGTTGCAGGGAACTGAGATTGCACCACTGCACTCCAGCCTGGGTGATAGAGTGAGACTCAGTCTCCAAAAAAAAAAAAAAAAAAAAAAAGTATACAGTCCATACTCTATGGCCATAAGACATAAGACATTAAAGCTAGTTTAATATAACTGAGAAAAAATAGCACTTGCAAATTGAAGATTATTTTCCTAACATACTCAAGTCAAAAAGAAAACAGTTGTACAGTTATTAAATATTTAGGGGGAAAATACGATAATGAGAAAACAGCATATAAATTGGTAAAATATATGTGATTCTAGGAGGGTAAGGTGGGCAAAACCCAACAAAATTAAGTAAATCAAAATGAAGAAAAAAATCAGATTCCCAAAAGAATTAACAAAAAAGCAAAAATAACTATAGATGGGATAAATTCTTAAAATCAGAAACAAACTGAGTAAAACAGCTACAAAATTATTTTCTCAGAAAATATGAAATATTATTCATACTCAAGTAGTAATGGAAGACCTAAAGACCTAAATTTTTTTTTTTAGAGTCGAAGTCTCACCCTGTCACCCAGACTTGAGTGCAGAGGCATGATCACAGCTCACTGTAGCCTCTAATTCTTGGGCTCAAGTGATTCTCCTATATCAGTCTCCCAAGTCACTGAGATTATAGCCATTAGCCACTGTACTTGGCAAAAATTTTTTTAATCTTAAAACTTAATTTAAAAATTCCCTTTATAAAACAAACACCAAAGCCTATGTGGTTTAACGAAACAGCTAGTAATGTCTGAAAGGTTGCAAACTAGTGTATCTAAACTACAGATTCAGAAATGCTGATGTAATCTGTTTGGCTGTGTATATATATGTGTGTGTATGTGTGTGTGCATGTGTGTGTGTTTATACAGGCACGTGTGCATGTCTGTGTGTGTGTGTGTGTGTGTGTGTGTGTGTGTTTATACAGGCACATGTGTGCATGTCCATGTGTGAGTATGTTTTTACTCATGCACATGTGTGCATGTTCAGGGATATTCATCTAAACTGATAGCTCACATTTCAATGTAAAATCTCTACATAATATTTTGGAATTCTAGCTTGTCCTGAGTAACTGGAGGGATATCCTGACAACTCTGGTTCCAGTGGCAGCACATGGCTAGAGAGGATGTGGCTAGCCCCTTTGGATGAGGTAGTTAATTCATCCCATTACCTATGGAAAATATACCCTTCACTTAAAGTATCTTCCTAGCCCAACCTATAAACATTTTAAGCCTGCTATCAGGAGAGGGGGGAAAAAAACTCCAAAGAAAATTATAAAAAATCAATTATCCCCAAATTATCTTCAAATGTTTACACCAGTTTTCATCAAAATCCAAAGAGATTACTTTTTTGATGGAGTATGAAGAATTTAACAAATTAATTCTAAAGCACTTTGGGAAAATTAAATGTTCACTCATTAAAAGAACTTTTTAATGCAGTTAACAATAATGCATTGTATATTTCAAAATAACTAAAAGAACTGCAATGTTCCTAACACAAGAAAATGATAAATGTTTGAGGTGACAGATATCCCAATTACCCTGATTTGATCATTATACACTACATGCTTATGTTAAAATACCAGATGTACCCCATAAATATGTACAACTATTATGTATCCATAATAACTAAAAATATTTTTTTAAAAAGACAAGGGGAAACTTCAACCGCCAGTAATGTAATATATCATAAAGGCACAACAATTATAGTCAAACACAAAAGTCCATGAAACAGGTCAAAATGCCCAGGAACTAGTGCACATTTAAATATAATAAAGATTACACTTCAAATCACTAAAAAAGAATGGACTAGTTCAATCTTAAGGATGCAGGATAGCAAAGTGTGCAAAAGAGGCATCCTCTAGAGCTGGACAGCCTATACCACATTGAATACCAGGCTGCCCTGTGACCCTGGACAACTCAGTGTCCTGATGCATAAAACAAGTAAAATAATTGTACCTATTTCACAGAATTGTTTAGAAGATTATCAGTTACAATTTGTAAAGTGCTTAGAACAGACTTAACACAGCAAGTGCTATATAAGTGACATTAGATAAATTAAACAATTCATTATAAGATAATTCTTAACTCCAGGGATACATGGAGATCATAAAACCTCCCATCATAACATATTTTTTTTAATTTTCAGTTTTTTTTAAAAGTAAATGGTAAAAAATGAAATGAGGAAGAAAATACACTGTTTATTTGACCTCTAGATTGGAGAAAACGTTTTAAAACATGACAGCAAAACCAGTATCTAAAGAAAACAGAGTAACAGATTTGAGTACATAAATAAATGTGCTAAAAGTGTGTATATCAAACACTAAAAGACTACAATACAAATTTGAGGAAAAATACAAGTTAAGGAATATAAACAGACATAAATATTCCTAAAAATCAGTAAGAGAAAGTACAATAAGCAAATCATAACACCTTATCCTGTATGAGAAAATATAGAACATTGTTACCAATCAAAAATAGAAATTAAAATAAAATTTTTCAACCATTGAATTGGTCAATGATTTCAAAAATTCTATTGCTGACCAACAGGCAAAGAAACTGACACTCTTTATATGGAAGACTGAAAAATACACTAAAACAAACTATACAGCAGTCGCTTTAATTATTTGCTTAAAAAAACCTTCAAAATATTATGCCGCTTTGACCTAGCAATTCCATTTGTGGGACAAAGTTGAAACATAGGATTTTTTTTCCCCCAAGGCAGAGTCTCACTCTGTCACCCAGGCTGTAGTAAAGTGGCACTATCTTAACTCACTACAACCCTCTGCTTCCTGGCTCCAAGAGATTCTTGTGCCTGAGTCTCCTGAGTAGCTGGGATTACAGGCGTGAGCCACCATACCTGGCTCATTTTTTTGTATTTTTAGTAGAGATGGGGTTTCACCATGTTGGCCAGGGTGGTCTTGAACTCCTGCCCTCAGATGATCTGCCTGGCTTGGCCTCCCAAAGTGCTAGGATTACAAGAGTGAGCTACTGCGCCCAATGGAACACAGGATTTAAATGGACAAGTTTCAAATGGCTTTCTCAGAGATGAACCAAAATCAATGAAAATGGGATGTAAAGAAATATTTTAAGTTTCAGATATAAAGCTAAGAATTTTCACCATCTAAAAATTCAATACTTAGTTCACTGTACAATTAATCTTTAATATTACTAAATTCCAAAAAAAGTTTTAAAACAAACCTTTTAACAGCATCCTTCTTCTGAATATCTATAATATCCCACCACTTTGAAAGGTAAGAGATCTCAGACCAAATAAACTTCCTCCGTGAGTCTTCTTTCAGCTTTAGGACCATGTTATTAAAAATATACTGAGTCTTGTCTCTAAAGTAGTCATTGAAAGTCTTCAACCAACCTAAATCAAGACACAAATATCTGATTTGTACAGCTGATTTCAACTCAGTCACATTCCATTGTACTTCTTTCGACATTCTTAGAAATTTCATTCATGGAAAGACATACTTTTAAATTTAACAGGTGTTTTCAATTAATGAAACTCCATTTTAGTTGTCTTGGGACTCAAAAACACACTAATATTAAAACCACGAAAATACTCTGAAAACTGTATAAATTCAAATAGAAATGAGAAAAATAAGATAGAGGACCTAAGGCCAAAAAGCAGTTATTTATATCTAATAAGTATAGTATCTAATTCAATTTTTTATCTCCAGTTTAAGGAATTTTTTTTGAACTTTATAAATCTAAACTGTGTTAACAAGTTGGCAGTACTGTTCTCATAATATAGAATCCAATTTTTTTCTTCTCATGCCACATCTAAAATTCTTCACCCATTAAATAAGTTAAACTAAGGAAAAAAGAGATTGCAAGTATAAAGCTAGCAGCAGACCAATAAGGTAATTATCGCATAAATATGAATACTGAGAAGTAGAATTTTGCAAAAAATAGGCATTTGTTCCCAAAGGCTGTTCATTATTCAATTGCTTAGAAGCACAAAGTAACACTAATCAAACAACAATGCAAACACAAATATGTAAAGTTTTCCAAAAGAGAATTGCAGATTTTGACAGTTTGGTCCTCTGGTTTTTCCTTTACTTTTCAAATATCCTGGAAATTTTATCTAAAGATATTTGCAATTTGGCTATAAGAAACATTTTTTAACACCAACAGGTCCAAATATAGCGCCATAAAGCAGATTACTAAAATGGTCAAGCAAAAGCATACACAGCTACCAATTCCACCTACTAGTGGCAGATAAAGTAGTTCCACTAAAAAATAACCCGTTCCCATCTAAGAAATCTTATAGGGAGAAGTTTCTATATATACAGGCTGAACTATTGGTCTATTGTTTCCAAATTTACATGTGAGAGAATTAAAGAATAAGGGAGTACAAATGGCTATTTCTTATCGATATATAGTTAATATACAGTTAATATCTATATATAGTTAATACACTATATTTGCTGGGTGGGGGGGGGGGGGGGAACAGAAAAAGAAAAGCCTGCCAGAAAGAGGGAAGACAAAACTATTCTGACGACGTGACTATAAGCTTTTGAAAAGAACACTACAGCTATGACTTATTTATTCCTCTTGCTTTAATTGAAATATACTCACTCATCCTGTAATTATTTACTGAACACCTATAATGTGGGACATATGGAGGAATGGGCCAAATAGAAATACAATCTCAAATACTCTTTTTAGGACTTTCTTGATCTGGGGCACTTCTAACCTAGTTTGTCACTAAAGATTACTTCCTGTTTCAACTTTTCCACATTTAACTAAAAAAGCCTGTGTCTTTTGAGGTTAAAACCTCAAAGATATTTCAGGAAATAGTGGTCCGCAAAGAATCCCACCTAGCTTCACAAAAGTACTAACCTGGAGCACTGCCCTCAGAGCACTGAGCCAGGATCCACCACTGGGTTCCTAGGGAATAGCCCAGAAAACACAACGAACCCTTAAACAAGATGCCCTAACTCCCTGCTAACCATGCCAGTAACACCAAGTTAAAAAACAAGTGCTCAGAGCTGAGCCTGGAACATATAATATAGTACTTGATAAATATAAACTGCTATTACTATCATTATTAATATTATTATCATTATCATCATCAGCCTTTAATTGCCCTTTCCCCACATCCGTACAATTAAACCAGGTAAAGGGGAAATAAAAAATATTTTGAAGGCCTAATTTTTAATAGTATACAATTAAAACATTTATGTAAACTGCTCTACATCTTAAACATACTTTAGTTACCCAAAATTTCAGTTTGCACCGAATTCACTCTATGCTCTTGTTATGGACAGATCTGTGTCATATGCTGAAGTCTCACCACCTGAAAAAGTGACTGTATTTGGAAAACAGGGTCTTTAAAGAGGTAATTAAGGTAAAATGAGGTCATGAAGATAGGCCATAATCCTATATGACTGACATACTTATAAGAAAAGGAGATGAGAACACAAGAAAGACCATGCAAAGACACAGGGAGAATGCAGCCACCAACAAGCCAAGGAGAGACAACCTCAAAAGAAACCAACCCTGCCAACACCTTGATGTTGGACTTCCAGCCTCCAGAACTGTGAAAAACCAAATTTCTGTTGTTTAAGCCATGTAGTCTGGTACTTTGCTATGGCAACCCTAGCAAACTTATTCAGCCCTAGAACAAATTAGCGTCATTACCATCCAAAAAGTAAAGATTGCAATGTGGGAATTCATTTTATCAAGTACCAACATAATATTTAACTGAATATACCCTATCTACCTACATATTGTAAAACTGAGCTAAATTCAAATGTACATAAGTAAATCTATTTCCGTAACATGCTTTTATTATATGCATGCAACAAGGACCATGTAAATTAAATGGTTCTGTTAGAATTATCGTTTTTAAGATATCATATATACCTTTTACCTAAATTTTAGCAAAGATCCAAATTAATTCCTAATTATCTGGCTACTAGCTAAAGAACTACAAATAGTGAAATGTCTCCAAATTAATTTGATAATAAAACTCCAGTAATCTAGTATAAATGGCAAATTTTTAAGGACTAATCTTTATGAAGATCAATAGAAGATTTTTTGTGTTTTTTTTTTTAAAGTACAATATTTATTTTCAACAGTTTTAACCTGTGATAAGTAAACCAAGACCATTTCAAAGAAGAGTTTATCATAAGAGTTTTCACAGAGGAATCACAGTGACTGAGGAGTCCATTTGGCCCTCAACACTTCATTCACCCCTCAACAATCATGAGGAAAATTTATCAAAGATATTCATGTGAGCCACAATACAAGCTCAGAGATGTCAACTTGAAAGCCTTTCAAAAAACCCATACTAATACCACCACAATGCAGCATAATTAATGAAGAATGAACTGAAAGATAGCCTCTTGAAGCTTTCAGTATTGAGTAATATAACAGTAAATTAGCTTTTATTGCTCTTATACAATAATCAAGTATTCCCTTTTACACTGAATTGGTTATTTCGTTTTCTAAATTACTTTAAAAACTACAATTGTATATTAATGTGAGACCAAGCAGAAAGAGTATTTTATAAAAAGTGGTAGGGGATGAATTTTTTTGACATAAAATTACATTCCTACCTCTAGATCTAATAATCTTAGGACACTGAGTTGCAAATTGATTTACTTAAAGTGGTCAATTCATAGCTACTTTTCTTTCTCTTGAATATACTTGAAAATTGAACCAGGCCTACAACAACATTAAGAATATCTTCAATTTATTCTTTGCTACTCTAACACTACTACCACCCATAAAAAAGCTAATAGCTACTTTAAATAAGTACAGAAATATTTAAAACAAAGAGTACCTAATTACAAGTTCCATAAAACAGGCATGAACCCAAATTCGATACCACTATTTAATTATTTTTTTAAGTTCTAAAATACAAAAATCTAATAAAGTTGGAAACTCTATTGCCTATATTCAATGTTCATGAACAATTAAACACCTAGTAATTGTTAACTGAGAAATCACAGTTTATTTTTAAAATTTTGAGCTCTAAGTCATAGGTTGGAAATCTAGAGACTATGTGGAGTTCTGATGCTCTTCAGGAACATTTAGTTTTATTTTGTTCAAGGGCATACACTAAGTACCACCATGATGACATGGGCAAGAGGTACCTGGCCCTGAGTCCTGGATTCTAGAAGGACCTCCCTAATCTAACTATACCCCTTTCAACTAGATAAATCCATGCGACAAACTGACCCAGAGTGTGCCCTGCTCTTCTGAGTACCAGAGTCCAGAAATCTGTCTAAACATCCCCAAACTGGTAGCCTACTGGGACTCTTCTCTAAGTCTTTCCCTATCAGGGCACTTAATCCTACAAATGGAAACCTCTCTAGCCTAAACAGTGGCCAAGAAGCTGTAGTTCGCAGAGATGCAGACCTGGCAGCAGTATCTCTTAAGGTAAGGTCCCTCCTGGTTTGGGACAGGGCCAGGTCTGGGAGGAGAAGGCAGCTGGCCTGCCCCATAGGCTGGCTCTCCCCATACACACCACCATATTCCAATGGGGAACTAGACCTAGAGCAATCTAAACCCCATTTGGTCTTCTAGATCACTGAGCTATTTCTCCAGGCAAGAAGAGAAGACCTATTTTTCTTTAGTAATTTATTACTTTGATTTGTAACTTTTAAATATTTAAACACAGGGTATGTGGGCCTTCTGTGTACTTTGCCCCAGATCCTGCAAACTTTAGAAGCAGGCCTGAGCACATACTACCACTCAAACTTTAAACCAGCCAATGTTAATGAATCTAACACCTACTGCAAACATACAAGAAGAGCAAGAGTTCAGTAAGTACTTAGTAAGATGAATGAAAGGTATAGCCAAAAGGACTGGGGGAAAAGTACAAATGCAAATTTATTACTTCAACTAGAAACGAAACTAAAGATAAAAAATACAACACTATTAGTTTTAACATGTTCACTGCCTGTTCTGATGCTAGCCTAATAGTCATTGTCCAATATCTTTAAGTTTCCACAATGTTTTTATTTTCAGAGAATCTGTCAGCCCTAAGAAGATTAAAACACCCATCCCTAAGAAAGCATGCCGCTCCACAAAGCACTGTTACACTAT
Source organism: Saimiri boliviensis (assembly GCF_048565385.1). Lineage (NCBI taxonomy): Eukaryota > Metazoa > Chordata > Mammalia > Primates > Cebidae > Saimiri > Saimiri boliviensis. The sequence goes on from NC_133449.1 coordinate 200,492,770, forward strand.
TACAGTTTTAATTGCTATAATAATGATGTTTTTCTTTTATTTTTATTTTTATTAATAACGATTTTTTAAGTATAGTAATTCCACTCAAAAGTTAAATAAGCACCAAACTTCAGGAAAACATGAAAAGATTTTGAATCAAAAATAATTATATCCAGATAAATAATACATTGGTAGTAACATTTAACATATGCAACTTAAGCCATATGGTTTTTTTCCCATTTCAATGTGACAAATATTGTCAAATTTTTAAAATAAAGTTCATTAAAAACAGGAATATCAGTCAGGCACAGTGGCTCACGCCTGTAATCCCACAACTTTGGGAGGCCGAGGCGGGTGGATCACGAGGTCAGGAGTTCGAGACCAGACTGGCCAACATGGTGAAACCCTGTCTCTACTAAAAACATAAAAATCAGCCAGGCATGATGGCAGGTACCTGTATGTAACCCCAAATACTTGGGATGCTGATGCAGGAGAATCCCTTGAACCCGGGAAGCAGAGGTTGCAGTGAGCTGAGATTACACCATTGCACTCCAGCCCGGGCAACAAGAGCAAAACTCCATCTCAAAAAAAAAAAAAAAAAAAAAAATAACAGAAATATCCTTTGTTCTAATAATTAATTTTCTTTTTTAATTTTAGATTCAAAAGATATATTTGCAGGTTTGTTCCCTGGGTATACTGCATTATGTTGTGATTTGGGCTTCTATTGATCCCATCACCCAAATAGTGAACAACAGTACCAACAGGTAGTTTTTTAACCCTTTCCCCTTTCCCTCTCTCCCTCCTTTTCGAATCCCTGATGTCTACTGTTCTCATCTAGCAATTAAGTTATTTTCTATCAACAAATGATGAACAGGTCTCTTCCATCACTTGTTAATCCTTCAATATTCAACTGCCACTTCCAGTCATATATTTAAGGGGTAACACAATCTTAAATGGTATTATTACTCAAATATGCTGCTGATCAATTTTAATTCCAACATTTCTATTATAAGTTAAGATTGCTTTTCCTCCCTGATAAACTGTGAAAAACTTTTAATTAACGTTCAGTTTATTCATTCAAACATGTACCTTGCATCTTGTAAGGGCACAGCAATAAAGCAAAGCTAAATGAAAACAGAGTCAACAGTGAAAATATGAACGAAATGCTATGGAAATAAAGAAATGGTAAAGACCTACCAAAAGAAAAGAAGAAGCATTCTTAGATTAGTCATCATCTGGATAGATAAAAAGGGTGATAGTTCCAAATAGAGGGAAGAGCATATGGAAAAGACAGGCAGTTGGGTATAGTTGCACTGCAGGGTACATGATGCAAATATGGTGAGAAATAGAAATAAAAATAGAAGTGGGAGACAGATCATTGAAAACCTTCTAAACCTTTCTTAAAGAGAACTTTGGAGGAAGGACATTAGGGTTTTCTGACCTGTACTTTCAAAAATAACTGTACTAAGAGTATGAAGACTAAAAAGGCAAAATAGAAGCAGAGAAACAGAAAATGAGACCACTGCAAAATTCTGTAAAAAATGATTATGGACTGCAGTGGAAATAAACAGAGGGGAAATAAGAGGTCAAGGAGACAAAATGAAAAGAAATAAGTAACCAACTGAAGTTTCTAAGAGAGGGTAAGAAGAGAGTCACAAATGAAGTCGAGGCTTCCAGAGACCTGTGAGCCTCGGAAAACCCATAAACCTCCTGATTCCTCTAAATGCTTTTAAACCCAGGTTTCCAAAATAATCAAACCTATTTTTTCCCAGTTGATTCAGTATCATTTAATAGTTGTCTAAGCTTATCAGCTTTAATTTCCTGAAGTTGTTTGAGAGAGATCATTTTTTGAATCCATATACAGATGCTTTTACTGGAAATTTTACCCCACACCAGAGGAACCTATTTGCATTATTGTCAGAGCAGCAGATGTTTTGTTCATCCTGCAGCTGTATATGTGTATACGTACAGTGTCCAACTGTGACTCCTTATTATATTGCTTTTCTAAGTACTCCTTAAAAGACCAACGCATTTTGATATCTGATAGCTGCAATTGTGTGATCAATCTCCAAGATAATTTCTAAATCTGTGCTAAAGTTTCTCCCCTCCCTTGTTAATGATCCAATCTATGAGCATCTAACACTGACTGACAATACTTCAGGCATTATAAGTCTTCCCCCGAGCTTGGTTATTTGAAATAATAAGAAAATTGTCTAAAATATGAGAGACACTGTTAGAAGGAAAAGTGACTTTCTTAGATGGGTTACTCTTAGGGTACATGATGGAGCCTTAGACAAATACTGGACAAATTATCAAAGTTTCTAATAGAAATCACCTTAAAGTCTGGAAAATATTGCCAGGCATGGTGGCTCACACCTGCAATCCCAGCACTTTGGAAGGCCAACTCAGGCGGATCACTTGAGGTCCCGAGTTCAAGACCAGCCTGGCCACATGATGAAACCCCTGTCTCAACTAAAAATACACACACAAAAAAATTAGCCAGGCAATGTGGTGCATGCCTGTAATCCCAGCTGCTCAGGAGACAGAGGCAGGAAAATTGCTTGAACCCAGGAGGCTGAGGCTGCAGTGAGCCGAAACGGTGCCACTGCACTCCAGCCTGGACAACAGAGCAAGACCCCATCTCAAAAAAAAAAGGGGGGCTGAAAAATATAGCTTGTAAATCACTTTCTAATTGCAGAAAGTGTGGCAATGAGGAAAACCACTCACCATCTAATGTACTAATGTAGTATTTAAGGATAGAAACATTCATTTCAATAAAGACAAATCAGAAAAATCAGAAGGAAAACAAGGATAGGAGATAGTGCAGTGAGATGTACACTTTTGCAAGACAGTTGAAAAAATTTTTTTATGATTAATAAAACTAAAGTAATTGACATTTGGCTTGGAGACATGTAAAGACTTTCCTCCTAGAGGCTCAGCCTGTGGTTTCCAAAGAATTATCCACAAAATATATTAAAAACTGTTACAAGTTCTGGTTCTGGAACAAGATCACTTAATTTCAAACCTTTAGCCCTGCCATGAACAGGTCACTTATGCACTCTCCTGCCACTTCTCCCACATCTATGAAGGGAGGGTAATTACAGGACTCTGTCATAAAGTTACTGAGAGAAGTGATGGATGTGATATATGAAAAATGCCTAGAATAGTGCAAAAGAACATAATAATTCCCTAAGTGTTAGTAATTATTTGTATTACCAGGGCACTGGTGAGTTTTGAAACACCCAGGCTTGAAAGATAGACAAAGGTAACTGATATGAGGAGAAGGAAGAACTATTTAATGACCATCTACCTTTCTCAGCAGCTGCTTAACATATGTGCTCCTCAAGGAATAAAGGCCAGTGAGAGACCAAATCATCGAACCTTCCTCTAAAAAGGAATCTCAATACACATATTCTAGAGACCTCTTAAAGAATTTTAGATAGCCATATAAGTATTTAACTCTTAAGTGCTACAGTTTTCTTAATAATTAAGGTTGTCAGATAAAATGCAGAGCAAAGTTGAATTTGAATTTCAGAAAAACAACAAATAAATGTTTATTATAAGCATGCACCATGTGCTATTTGGGACACACAGACTCTCTCTCTCTCTCTCTCTCTCTCTCTCTCAAAAACTATTCATTGTTACTGAAAATTCAAGTTTAACTAAGCAGTCTATATTTTTATTTGCTAAATTTGACAAAGCTATCAACAATTCAAAGTGCAGATAAATGTGTTAAATTGGCTAATACCCACAACGTAAGAAGAAAAGAAATAGAATAATTTGAACTACATAAAGTGTCTTAAGAGGCAATATGGTAAATGGAAAGAACACAGAGTTTACAATCAGGCAATCCTGAGCTTCAATTTACCAACCTCTGAAAATTTATAATTAAATTGACTGACTTTAAACAAATTATTATACCCTACCTTAGCCTCGTTGACCTCACCTGTTAAATGTGGCTTAATTTACCACTTTTCAGGGTTACATAAAGAATTACACAAAGTAAAAAGTAACAAACACCTGTCATTCCCCTGATGCAGGCAATGAATGCCAGATCGCAGTTGTTCCTCATACTATTTTAGCTCCAGAAACTACAATTTCTCATCATGGCAGTCAAAACCAAACAATCCACTTTATCCTGCAGTAGCTAAACCAAATAAAACACTCCCCAAACCGTGTTCATATACGACTTCTTCCGATGACAACCTCATTCTGAACGGTAAAGTTCCTTCAGCAATCAGACTTCTAAGTCTCCACCACCTTTTATCAAGGATGTCCAACCCACGGCCCCACAGGCTGCATGTGGCCCAGGACAGCTTTCAATGCACCTCAACTCAAATTTGTAAACTTTCTTAAAACATTATGAGATTCTTTTTGTGACTTTTCTTTTTTTAGCTCATCACCTATTGTTAGTGTATTTTATGTGTGGCCCAAGACAATTCTTCTTCCAATGTGGCTCAGCGAAGCCAAAAGACTGGATATCTCTGATAGAGACATTAGCCAACTATGGCTGACCAGAACTGTTTTCAAATTCTAATTATACTTGAACTATTTCAATAGAAATATTTGAAAATATTACACTGATTTCCTCATGGTTTTATGCTTTTATTTTTTTACAAACTTTGTTAGAGTGAGGATACATAATTATAATACTAAATGCAAACATGTTTTCTTAATTTTACACACACAAAAAAGCTGAAAAGTCCTAATCACCCTCTGAGTCAATAAAAAATTCTGCAGAAGAATTGCAAATGCACAAAAAAATTATTTGTGCCCAGTGTAACTCCTGGGCCTAGGTCTTCCAACTATTTTAGAGTCATACCACAAGGGAGATTATTTTCTAATGTTCATTCTACAAATTGCTTAACTAACAGTATGCTGTCCAACCTTCTGTTTAGTATACCTTATCTTCTCTCTACACGGTGTGATTTCTTTGAAGTAAAATTAACCAAATATTTCAGCAGTTTAACTAGTGGAAAGCAAAGAATTAAGATTGTAGATACAAAGGTGCTGTAATTGTGTTTTAATCAGCTTATTAAATACAACATGAACATGTATCAATCAACTAACATTTAATTTCATAGTCTATGATTCAAAACTTTCAAAAGCATAACAGTACAAAGTTATAAGCATCTACTTCACAATTCCTTTCCAGTTCTGTTTTTACTCATGTAAACCTCTTAAATATTTTATGACAACCGTTACATCTTTTCAGACAGTAATATAATTTGGAATTTTTTAAAGATAGAAACATATTTTGAAATTTACCTTTTCTTGAAGGATATTACCAACTCAGTGCAAAAACAAAAACATCTATGTATAGAAAAATACAGCAACACAAATTCACAAAGTTAGGGAATAAAATATAGACATTTAAAAAAAATCTATTTCAAATATTTCTAACCCCAATAGACAAAAAAATCCACCAATGAAACAAACTAACTACTAAGCTAAACCTTGTTTTAAATTGTTGTTGCAGAAAATGCAAACAAATCTCTATAAATCTCACTCAGAAAGAAAACTAACTGCACATTCATTTAGGAGTATTATACAAAGACTTTCCATTACAGAGTCACATTTTGACTTGGACTGTATGTGAACAGTCCTTTTCTCTTTTTCCTCTACTAAAAAGAATGGCTTTTCATGATGTACATAATTCAATTTCTCACAGAATAATTTAGTTTGTCAATATTTTACTTTTGTTAAGGAAGAGTGAAAATTATTAAGTCAGCGGATTCTTCTCTCTAACATTTTGCTCGACAGCAAAAATCATGGTAATTTTAAAAGATCTGTTTCTGACAATTATTTTTTCCAAGTGAAGGGTGTGAGAGTTAGGGTTATTAACATCTTTTACTAAGACAAAAAGATTCAGCTATAGTTACTAGGATACCAAAAGAGATTATAGACAGGAATACTTATTAGGGATGTCTACTCAGAAAACGACCTACTAACTAAGCAGGAATAGTAATGCAAACAAACAAAAGAAATCTAAAAAACAAGGGCAATCTCTGCCTTCAAAGAACTTATTATTGCTTGTTTTTAGTATATAAAATTACTAAAATTAAGAAAACTAACTGCATATTCATTTAGGAATATTATACAAAGATTTTCCATTACAGAGTCACATTTTGACTTGGACTGTATGTGAACAGTCCTTTTCATGATGAGTACGTTAAATAAGTTGCTTTTATTAAGAATAGAAATAAGTAGCCATCAGGAAGGAGGGAACTTAAAAGTGTAGGCAAGGAATAAGTTAAATGTTTCATTAGTTCATTAACTTATTTAACCAAACTCTATTGACTCAGTACTATGTGCCAGTTATGGTTCTAGGCATTCTCAAGACAGCAGTGAATAAAAGAAAGTTCCAGCCCTTAATGAGCTAACATTCTAGTGAGGAGACCAAGTTAAAGTGCTGTAAATGTTTATATCTGTGCAGACTTGCAAGCGTGGGGGTATGTGTGTTCAGTACAAGTATGCGGTGGAGGGGCTCAGAAAAAGGTCAAAGAGGCCTTACATATTTGGCAATTATTCTACATGCCTCATAGTCTCTCAGATAGACTATGAGGAGAGTATGTGTAATAGGAGGCATATGTTCTTTGCCACTAGAATTTACTCTAGTGGGAGATTCGGGTAAATTGTCAGAAAAGTATTCTGGTGCCACTTGTTAGCTGTGTAATCTGGCAACACCTTCATTGCGAATCATGGCACTAACCTTCATGGGTAGACACTAAACGTTTGTAAAACATTTGGCATTCTGCCTGGTAAACCATAGATTTTATTATTACAGTCACGTGCCCATGTATGGAATAACAAGAAATAAGATTGGTGAGAACTAAAAATGGCAGAAAAAGGGAAAGAACAAAGGTCTTTTAAAAAAAATCAAGAAAAGGGAAGAAGTAGGTTTCATATGAGGAAGACTCGCAAGACACACTTAGAAGTATATTTATAAGCCTACAAGGAAAATTATACTATGGAATCACATCACTCTCCCAAATAAGCAACAAAAATTAAACTATACATGATTGGCAGAAAGAGACGGGAGAACAATTTAAATACTACAAGTAACCCTGTCACCATTTCACTCAATAATTGAATATTCAACAGTGATTATGAGATTTATAGAGAAAAAAACTCTGCAGTGCCATAAGCAGTCTCAGATCCCACACTGTCAACTGTGAGCACCTCACCTCATTGAATGTGAGTTTAGTAATCAAAGATACATGTTTTTCATTTGCATCCCCTAAATGCAAATATACTAACTAATCTGTACTCAAGTGAATAAAGAGCAAAAGAAATTTGGATTAGATGTAATTTTCATCACCTTTTATAATTACTTTATAACTAACTCTGGCTTAAGATGCTATTCCACCTGTATGATCTCCATTTTACAGATAAACAAATCAACGTGCCCAAGGACACACAGGCAATACACAGCAGAGCCAAGATACCTGCCTCATTCTGCCTGGCTCCAAATCCCTGAAGTCTTTCCATAATCCCCTGCCTTCCCTGAGTTTGGATTTAAAAGGTACAGGCTAATATTAAGGAGAAAGACAATCTAAAACATATATGAAAAAACATAAGACTAACAGGTGTTTGTACAAAAAGATAAAGGTATTAAGACCAAAGACAGGGAAACCAAGTCAGAAGCTGATGTTTAGCTCATCACAAATTTCCAGAATACTGATTTCATACATTTCACATATCAGTGCATACTAAATATTTAACTGTTCTAGAAATCCGAGCATTTCAATATCCAAGCTCACAGACTACCTCTCACACCCAAAAGCAGCAAATACACACACACAGACACACACACACACAATGCTTCACTAAACCATGGGTCCAGACCTAAAGTAACATGTTCTATTGTCTTAGAAATAGAAAAACTGGAATATCTGCCAATAAACTAATGGGAAAAAAATGTAAGTAGAAGATAAATGAATGCTGGAAGCAAAGAGAAAAAAACCTTCAAAGTATTAAGTGACTAGTGCTTCTGACAGTAATCATGAAATCGAGATATTAAGAAAAGTAGCACACTCCTTCAAAAGAAGTCTTTAGAAATACACCCTTCCCCTCCCCAAAAAATGCTGCAACTAAATTCACTGGGCATTCATTCTGTGCCTGTGTATTCAAACTAACAAATATGTATATCAAATCCTATGTTCTATTACAACTAAAACAATTTCCCCTCATCTTGGGGAGGGGGGGCCAAAAAAAAATCTGTGGCCCCAATAAATAAAAGCCATCATGCAGTAACAATAATGATAGCAGCTACTGTTGCGCCAAACACAATTCTTTTACACTTCACCCAGAAACAGATACTATTATCCTGATTGTACCAGGGAAAAAACTTGGTCTTAGAGGATTAAGTAACTTGCCTAAAGTCATCTAACTAACACTGATAAATACAGAGCACTGAGACTCACATTTGTATCTGCCTGAAACCAATCAACACCAAGGCTCTTAAACTACTTAATACTTCTTCTCTATTTTAAAGATTAAAACTTTCCCATGAGCATTCTGCCTTTTTTTAAAGTATAGTTCCCAGACATGAAATAATTCTCCCATGCAATATTTTACAAAAAGTAACTAAAATGAACAATCAGTCTCTTAAAAGTATATACCTTTTTGCCCCGGAAGGCAAGCCCTTCTTTTTGTTTATTACCGTTTCATACTGCACAAGTACTAACCCTGAGTGGCACATAAATTGATAAAATGAGAACACTAAAACATAATGACACATAAAAGGAATACATTAATGTTAAAAGTCAGAGAATAATGTCTTGAAAATTTGAGAAGTGGGCTCTACCAGACTCTCATTAAAAGACTCCAGGCCTAAGGAACTAGGAACCTCTTTTTTGAAGTGCAAATTTTACCTGGGTCATTATGGGAATGAGGCACCACAAAGACTTGAAGGGGTTCAGTGTCCCATTCATTAGATTCATAAGTAATGTCAAATCCTTGCTTCCAAACTCCACCATCTGGATTGTCAAAAGAAATTAGACTGTAAACATCCAACATCTAAAAATGTAAAAGAAAAAAAATTAAAGTTTAACCATTATTAATTTAATGTTGGTAAATATTTGCTCAAAATTATTCACTACTATACTTTGCATATATATTTTATAAAATAAAACTATTTCTGTAGACATTAATTGAGGAGTTCAGAGTAGAAAATATTTCATCACCATTCAAAGGCTTGAAATTCTCTTTTTGCTACAAAACTACCCTGATAAATAATACCTTCCCATCTTCTTCTAATAAAAAATAAGTTCATTAAATTCCTTCTTCCCATACTTTACTTCCAAAACAATTTAATAGAAATTTATAGAAAAAAAAACTAGAAAAAAATTTCTGATTAAATTTGATTATGACCAGATATTTCAGCACTTTCAAATATAGAACTGGAAATGACATTTTACTTTGAGCTGTCTTTATTTTATAGTAAATCTCATGTATCTTAAAAATCTATGTCTGAATGAAAATAGATCTATCTATAGCTATTCTTCCATGTAGTATAGTATAGTTATATCTACCTGTTTCATCCTAGAAGTAAAACTACCACAGGGTCAACTAGGCATAATCATCTAAAAATGGAGGACATTTTTAAAATTTAGATTTAGCTTTTATTTATCTTCATCTTTTCTAGCTTTTCAATGCAGTATTCCTTCTAGATAATAATGTTTGGATGCAAAGATAAAAACAGTAGGAGAAAAAAAAATTCAAAGTGCTTTTATTCTTCATAGTATCTATAATATTAAATGTAACAACACGACCAAACAACCTTTTGTGAAATTTAAATTATGTTAAAGCTAGACTGCAAAAATCATACCCTAATATATAAATGAGTTACAAAAAATTTTTAAAGGTTAAATTATATAAAAGTCAATACAAAGTATCTTAAGGCAATAACATTTCTCTGCCTATGGACTATATGACTTTAATAAACAAAATCTTCCCAAGATGAGCTGACAAATCTTTGGAAACCCGCTGGTCAGGAGGATGTGTTAGCAGTCTCTGTTTCTTCCTTCAGTCCTGCAGTTCTCCCAGTACTCTCCTGACTTGCTCTGCCTGACTTCCATGGTGGCTCTGCAACTCCTTTCTGTCCCGTCCAGATTTAGACCACACACAATAAAAATATATATATATATATATATATATATATATATATATATATATATATATTTTTTTTTTTTTTTTTTTTTTTTTGCTGTTCCCTTATCATGGATGACAAGAAGTCTAGGTACTTCAAGAAGTACTTAACAACAACAACAACAACAACAACTGAATAAAGCCAAGCCTCACAGAAACAGCTATCCCTGTAAGCACAGGATTCTGAGCCTATCACAGTCTGGCTACACTCCAGGTGATGAGGTTGCAGGTGCAAGACCTGGCCAGCTCCACTGTCCCCAGCTTCCAGCTTGGCCTGTGAGCCATAACCTCAAGATCATATCATGTTCTCTACCCTCAGCAGTTAGTGAAAAATGCATATTTGAAAACAAGGCCAGAAGTCAACTAATTTTGTCCAACTTTAAAACATTCACCCCTTAGGATCCTTCCACCAAAGTCCAGTTTCTGGTCTAAGGCACAAGGTTAAACACAGCCTTCCCCTAATTTGCAGAGCCTAGTATGAGTAAAACACTCTGAGTTTAAGAAAGGCAGAAGTCCTTTCTGATGCTGGTTTTCAACTCTATTACCCTCTATAATAGCACTGTCCAAGAGAAATATAATACAAGCCAAATTTTTATTTTTCTAGTAAAATGAAGCAGTTGAAATTAATTTTAATAACATTTCATTAACTCAGTATGTACAAAATATTATCTTAACATATAACCAATATATAAATGAATTAAGATATTTTGCACACTAACTCTGAAACACTGTGTGTGTATATTACACTTATAGCACATCTCAAGCCACAGTAGTCACATCTCAAGTGCTCAGTAGCCACATGTGGAAAGGGGCTTCCATACTGGAAAGTACAGCTCTAGAATATTTCCCTTCCCGCTTGCAAAATGGTATTAAGAAAAGAACAATCAAACCTTATAATGCACAAAATCTATAATGTATAACTGATATATATAATAAGAGCAGAACTTGTATTCTCCAAAAGAAGGTAAAAAAATATCTCTGGCAAAATGTAAACCTTTAAAGGTTTTCAACTATATAGAAAATAAGAGCTGCAAAGCATACAAAAAGACTATATTCACGCAAGTATGAAATAGTAAGATAAACTAAGAAAACAAAATTAATAGAATTTTATCACTAAAAAGAACATTAATGTTCATGTGATTAATCAAAGTACTTTACAAAATGAGAAACTAGAATCCAAAGAATTTAAGAAACTTACCAAGTCAGAACAGACATCAGGTCAAACCTTAAAAAGAACAACAAAAAAAGGCCCAGTGATTACTTATAAATGTTTACATTACCTGCACATCTGAATTGTGACTTCCACTTTGTGAAGTAAACAGACAGTCTGCAGGGTCAACGGCAAGGGATAACTGTGAGGGCAGAAGATGTGAGCCAACACTTTGGCTGAAATTGCTTTGTGAACTTTTCGGACCATCTTCCACAGACTCACTCAAATTGATGACTGAGTCTCTAATATTTGAGATGATCTCATTATTCTCGGCCAGCAAACGCTCCAAATGGTCTATTTTTTCTTGCAACATTGAGAGCTGGCCCTACAATAAAAAAGAAAAAGGCAGCTATATGAAACACTAATATAGATCTGCTGAGGCATACACTTTTTTTTTTTTAATTATGTGGTCGCCTATAAGGGCAGCCACTCACCCTTTACTTTTCCACTTTTATAAGTGAGATCGCAGAAAGCATGAACAGCTGGCAGGGTTGAAACACCAATTTATAGCAGAAAATCTTCTCCATGGCTGCAATCTTTGCCTATCATATTTTAAGACACGCAACAGAAAGGCCAAAAATATTTTGGGATATATTTTTATTCCCCCCAAACTCAGTCCTAAAAGATCTCTGGGTTTCTGGAATCACTAAGTACAACAGCATATTATATTCAGGTATGAAATTTTTAATTTAAGTATAATTGACTGGAATTACTCACAAGGGTCACAAAAGTATGAACTTGAAAAAGATCATTCCATCTCAATCCATTAACACTAGTGGATAATTCTAAATAAGAAATATCATCTACAGAAAAATCAATTATTTAACTTAGCCACAAGCATGAAATATGTCCCAAGTAACCAAACCTGAAGTCATTCAGTCTGCTTTTGCTATACTGTGTGTCTTAATTTTTTTCACTGATCCTTACCATAAGAGGCTTGCCATCTCTAACATAAACCTTGTTTTACAAAATAATACCTCACCTTATGAGAGCAAGGACAATCTCTACCTTGTTCACCCCTATATCCTGGGTTCCAAGTACATAGTAGGTACTCATGTATTTTTCAAATGGCCCTCATATTTCTGAAACTCAACAATAATTCCTTAGTGAATGGCCACTGTGTCAGACATGTATGCCAAGAAGAAAGACATGCATAAGATATGGGCCCCTGTCTTTGAACACACAAGGTATGTTATAACTAGCAAAAGCCTCAAAAAGCCCACAGTAAGGTTTTCAAAAACTAACTATGTGCCTGGTGAACAAACAACTCTGGATACTCATTACCAGGAAGTAACAAGAAGGCAGAAGGAAAGAACGAAAAAGGGAAAAGAGAAGATAAAACATCCAAATTTCTAAAAGTAGGGGACTGGTCAAATGACAGATTCATTATTACGGAAGGGACATCAGCCACTGAAAATTTAGAAATATAAATTTTTAAAAAACAGAAATGTAATGAAAGATATTTTCAGAAGATAAAGTGGCAAAAAGGCAGTTTAAAAATAATACGTATAGCATGATATGCTTTAGGAAAAAATATGGAAGGCCATATGACACAAGATATAAGGGTTATACTCACAGATTATTGGTCAGTTCAACAAGGGGAAGGGGAGAAGTTAAGAGACTGAGATCTACCAAGAAAAGGCCAATCAATTTAACAAACTATACCAGAATTGGCAGAAGTCTGAAGAGACTAGGCAAGAGATTATGGAATAAGAAAAAAGTAGCCAAAATTAGCAGCGAATCACCAGGGGTGGCAGGGGTTGGAGGCAATACAACACTAGGGGTGAATTATCTACAGCCCTGATGTTGGAGAGGAAAGGAGCACAAAACAGCCACATACCTCCTCAGACCTGAAAGATTCTCACAGGCCTCTGTATTTAGAAGCACAAAACAGAAAGAGCCCCATAAACAACAAAACTGTAGTCCTTTAAAGGCAACTGTCACCTCTAAGATGGGGTGGGGTGATATGTCACCACTAGACAGAACACTAAAGCCTGTTTATCAGCATATACAGAGGTAAGAAGCACAAAGTTGTAGCATAGGTCTCATCCTGCAAGACAAGCCCCAATGCACTAGTGAAAGGCAAGAGAGGAAGCACACATCACTTTTACAACTGGAAAATAGCAAAGGAAAAGAAACAGGAGACGAATGCAACACTAGTTCAGGGCTCAAATAGAGAAGCTAGTTGACCATGTAGATTCCAGACCTGTAAAGTGTTGAGCAGAATCATCCTATAAACCTTTATACCCTTCTTCATAAGTGCACATCAACATTGGTTTTGAGCGATTTTCCATGAAAAGACCAAAGGGAATCCTTTGGCATAACTCAAAGCTCAACCCAAAGAAGCTAAAAATACTTGAGTCAGGTACACAGTTGATGATCTGTATATATTTTCCTAAATACATAGTCTATCAAAGGCTGCCTGAAACAGGGGAAATGCTTTTCTTTACTTATTATCACAACAGCATAGACTGCAGCTTTTGAAATCCTTTCTGATAGATTCTGCTGAATATTTCCAATACTGAAGATACAAATCTACTTCAGTGATGCAATTTCTACCACAGTAGGTAATGGTAAATCAAGTTCTTCTTATTCCAAGCAGAATTAGAACATGTTGATTCATCTTGCCAGCAGTATAGCTACACATCTCCATAAAATAAAACATTACCTTAGTCTAAAATGCCATCATCTCAGAGCTTTTAAAGACACCACATTTTGGCCAGGCAGGGTGGCTTACACCTATAATCCCAGCACTTTGGTAGGCTGAGGTAGGTGAATCACCTAATCAGAAGTTCCAGATCAGCCTGGCCAACATGGTAAAACCCCGTCTCTACTAAAAATACAAAAATTAGCCAGGTGTAGTGGCATGGACCTGTAGTCCCAGATACTCAAAAGGCTGATACAGGAGAATCACTTGAACCTAGGAGGCAGAGGTTACAGTGAGCCAAGATCATGTTACTGCACTCCAGTCTGGGCAAAAGAGCAAGACTCTGTCTCTGTATCTCTCTCTCTCTCTCTCTCTCTCCATATATATATATATATACATATACATATCACATTTTATCTTACACTTACAGTATTATTATACTACAAGCTTAATACATGAGTGCCGACATTTCTCCAGATCTTTCTGTACTTTGAGGAAAAGATCCTTTTAGAGCCACGTACACAGAAAAACTGCCTATAGCTCAACAAGTACACACTGAATAAGATGACCCTTCCTGGGAATATTTTTATTATGGCCTTGGTTCTATAAGCCATGGATAAGAATATTATTCAAAATAAACATCAGAGGAAGCATTTCATGAAAAAAGGATCCTATAGACATTAAAGATGACTTTCAATCTCATTTAGCTTTAAAGACATCATTAATCATCAGTACCTGGAATTCTGTACTGAATTAACTACACGGAGAAAATTATGGCCTAGGGATATGTGCCCACAATGGTGTAAAGCACATCATTTTTAAAATTATATTACGCAGTAGAATAAAGTCTCCCTCCAAACAGCTGAAATTCTTTAAATAAACACACCTCATAAGCAAATTCTGTACATGTGACAGAGAAGAGTGGAATGACCTTAAAAGGATGCACTTGTAGTCTGCATTAAAGAAACAGAAATCATAGATAATGCTTCAATTATGCTGAGAAGTCAAAGAATACTGATAGTAACATTGAAAAACGACAATTCTGTAGGGCAAGAAAATCACTTGTGAGAACACTACTTTATTCTTTGATTTGCTAACCAGTTCTACAGGGAGGCCATAGCATTGCACTGCTGAGGAGTGGGGAAGTCATGATATTTGATTTACTCCACTTTTAGTGAAAGAGAAAAACCGAGCAAAAAATTACATATCAAAGACCTTTGAAAGAACAAATTCAGAGTCCATTATAAGGTAGAACAGGATCAGTAACCACTCAGTCCTATGAACAAAATCAATCAATGTGTATCCACAGCTAAATCCGTAAATTTATTACATAAATATCTACCTCAATCAGGACACTACCTGCTGCCTCTGGCCTCACCATGATCCCTCCAGCATGGTTGAATCTGTGTATCTTCTCCTGCCTTCCTGGAAAAGTGTGTGCCTTTCCTTCTCCCTGCTTCAAAGGCCAACCCTCTGCTGAGCAACAATCCCATCTATCTCAACTGCTCCAAGGCTTTGTTCTCTGTTCTTTTGATTAAACCCTCTCAATACTGCTCCATCAAGCTCCATTTTTAAAAGCAACTCATTCTCAGTAACATAACATGTTCTATTAGATAAAACTATATGAAATTGCCATTCTCATAGGTAAAACATAGTCAAATATCACCGATTTCGTCAGGTTCAACTTAATGTTATTTGTTACGTACAACTAAAAAAAGTCAAACTCCTTGCTTCCCCGCCTTTCTGTCCTTAACCCCAAGTGACAGTTAATTTGGGGTTCAACTTGACTAAAGAATATCCAGATAGCTGGTCAAACACTGATCACTCTCAGAGCTTCAGCAGACACTGAGCCCATCCTTTATCTACTAAAAGTGAAACCCAGGTGGTTTGGCAATCGATTAGAATTATTGAACTGCCCCAGGGGTATCTGTGAGAGCGTTTCCAGAGAAGATAGTTTGTGAATCAGTGGACTGAGTGGAGAAGATGTGCCCTAAATGTGGCAGTCACCATCCAATCAAATAGGAGCCCAGATGGAACAAAAAAGCAGAGAAAGGGCAAATTCTCACCCTCTCTCTCTGAGAGCCTGATCACTCTTCCTCTCCAGCCCTGGATGTCAGAACTTCAGGTTCTCCAGCCTTTAGACTCCAGGACTCACACCAGTGGTACCTGGGCTCTTGAGCCTTCCGCCTTAGACAGAGAATTCCACTATTGGCTTCTCTGGTTCTGAGACCTTTGGACTTAGACTAAGCCCTGCTACCAACTTCTCTGGTTCTCCAGCTTCCTGATGCAGATGGCCTATAGTGGAACTTCTCAGTCTCCATAATCAAATAAGCCAATTCTCTTAATAACTCCCTTTACATGAGTGTGTGTGTGTGTGTGTGTGTGTGTGTGTGTGCGCGCGCGCCCGCGCCCGCGTGCGCGCACGTGCACACCTGTCCTATCAGTTCTGTCTTTGCGAAGAACCCTGAATAAAACACCTTATGTTCCCCTTCAGGACCCCACCCACTTCATGTACCACGATTATCAAGAGTCTCTTTCTACTCTTTATCCTCCTTCCTTACAAACTCCCATTCATTCATCTGCCCATTACAATCAGCGTTTGCTCACAACTGCACCAAAACTGACCTTGTAAAGTCCCCAAAGACTCCCATGTTTCAAGCCTGATGAAAAGCACTCTGCCCTTACCTTATCTATCATCTCAGGGAGTATTAGGCACAGTGGAGCACTCCTCTCTGGAAACATTTTCTTTACTCATTTCCTGTACAACATGCCCTAGGTTTTCCTCCTGCCAGCTGTTTATGAGTCTCCTTTGCTGGCTCCTTCACTTCCAACCTCTAAATGTTAGAGCACCTCAAGGTTAGCTCCTTGAGCAAATACCTCTCTATACTCTCTTACATGATCTCATCCACTCCATGATTTAAATTCCATGATGTCTCCCATATTTATATCTCCTGCTGGAACCTCTCCTCTGAAAAACAGACCCATATATTCAAATGCCTACCTGATGTCTCAAACTGGCTTTCAAACTTAAGTTCAAAAACCATCCTCCCCAAAAAGCCACCTACAGTCCTCAGATCTCCAGTAAGGGCCTTTAATCTCTAGATAAGCACCCTTAAAATCAACACATCGGTACACCAGTCAGTAAAGACTGAGTATCTCTTTCTCTGAACTTAGCTTAACCTTGATCTTATCTCTGTTCCAAGCCAGCTCCTCCCTACCCTAAAACCTTTGTACATAGTCTCCCTTTACATAATGCTTCAATCCTCATGCCGAATGTCACCTCTGTATAGCCTTCCCCAGCCATTCTAAAACAGTCTCCTCAATTTACTGTTTGTCTCAACTTATGTGTTGTTTCTTCTACAGTGTTGTTTTTGTTTATCTCAACTTATTTGTTGTTTCCTCCACAGTGTTATTACAATTATCTATTTTATTCATGTATTGCTTCCCTCTTTTCCTCACTAAATGGATCCCTATATTGACAACAGGCACCATAGCTATTTTACTCAAGTACTGTACCCTGATGCCTACCCAGCTGACACACAGCAGAATCTCAGGTTGTAAGGCCAATTGCCTCGTGAGGAGTCGAGACACACCCACCTCTGCACTCAGCACCTGACTCTGCACCCAGCACCTGGCTCTGCACTCGGCATCTAGCTCTGCCACATAGCTCCCCTGGAAGGCTCTGCCTGATGCAACCCTGGCCGGCTCTGGCACCAGAAAACCCGCCCAACAACCCGCCAACCAATAGCAGCCGGCCCCGGTCCAATCCCACTCCCCTGGAGCCAATCAGAGTACCCAGCTGTTGCTCGTTCCTCCTAGCCATAACCCGCCCCGCCCCCAGGAGGTCAGGGCAACTTCTCTGGCCCCCTTTCCCGGGACCAGAGAACCTCGCCCAGGAGCTGAATAAATTGACATTTAATTTTCTTATACTGGCCTCAGTTTCCTCATTTTAAACTCAGCAATAACCATTACACAGGTATTTATTGGGAGGAAAAAAAGACGGAGAGAGAAATCATTTTTTTCTAAGTAGTCAATGTTATGTTTTGGCATATAAACCTATACCAAAAATAATACAAATGAAACACATTAACCATTTTGAAAGAAAGAAAATCCAAAAAAGTCTTCACTGTATCCCAAAAAGTGGGTAAGAATGAGAAGGAAAGAGCTAATTAATAGAGTGGTTTTCATGGCCTGTTTGGGAAATAATATAGAATGGGACTCATGTTTGGTCACAGGATGACACTTATGACCTGGTGAATAGGGTACAATACGTGGTTTCCTTTCTAGAGCAAAAATTATGGATTCTGTATAGTCCAATCAAAAAATTTCCATTTTTACTACCATCAGTAACCTGGCTCAAGAGACTATTGTTTTCACCTCATGTGGTGAGTGAAGGGAGTTTGGAAAAAGAACTTCAAGGTAATTCTGGACTAGTTCCTATCATGGTAGCGACTAAGATCTGCACTCAACCAAATCAAGTTTCTAGCTATAAGAGCTTTAGAAGATATATTATGTTTATAATATAACCACCAATAGTAGCATTCAAAAGAAACAAAACTTTACACTAATGTGTGTGTATGTATCTGAAATTTATAATCTATACCACCTTTCATTTATGTTTTTTTTCCTTCAAATCTAATTCTGTTAGATTCAGCATATCACTCCAACACATCAAGTTCTTTCTGGACTGTGTGTCACCAGATGTGCCCACCATGTAAGAGCAAAGATTACCTTTATTTTTAATGACTTCCTTCACAGATAAAGGTGAAAGCAATTCAGCTTAATGACTAAGCACATGGGCTCCAGTTCAGGCTATCTAGCTTCCAATACTAGTTTCGGCACTTACCGGCCATGTAATCTTAGGGAAGTAACTTAATCCTGGGCCTCAGTTTCCTTATGGGCAAAATGCAGATGCTAATACTCATTGCTTGGAATGGCTATGAAACAATTTAGGATAGGATGTGCCAACAAGTAAGCACTGAAGAAGGTATTACTGTAGCTGCTGCTACAGAATAAAAGCATGGCTTTTGAAAAATCACTTTGAAGGGTTCTACAGTATGTACCTCCAGACAGTATGCATCATAATTAAGAACAGACTCTGATGCCAACCAAAATTTGAACTCTGGCACCACTACTTAATGGCTATGTAACTTTGGGCAAGTTCAAAGCTACGTAACTTCTCTGTGCCACAGTTTCCTCATCTATGAAATGGGGAGAAGTAATACCTAATTCATAGGGTTGTTATGAGGATTAGTTAGCATATGCAAATAAATTTAAAGAGTGCCTGGTGCAGTAAGCAGAATTCCCTCTCCTAATCCCTGAAGTCTGTGAATACCTCACCTTACATGACAAAAGGAATTTCACTGATGTCATTAATTTTAAGGCTTTGGAGATGGGAAGAAAACTCTAGAATATCTGAGTAGGCCCAATGTAATCATAAGGGAAAAGAGGAAAATGGAAGAGTCAGGCCAGAAAGGGAGATTTGAGGACACAAGAAATTACAATGATGCTATTGCTGGAAGGGGGCCTTGAGCCAAGGAATGCACTCAGCCTCCAGAAGCTGGAAAAGACAGGGAAACAGATTCTCCCCTGGAGGCTCCAGAAGGAATACAGCTCTATAGACATCTTTATTTTAGTCCAATAGGACTTTTTTCAGACTTCTGACCTACAGAACTGTAAGACAATACATTTTTTCTTGTTTTATGCCTCTAAGTTTGTGGTGATTTGTTATGGCAGCAACAGGAAACTAATATACCTGACAAAGAGTTGGCCCTATAAAGCTTATAAAATATTTGTATGCTTAGTCCTTCTTAGAGAAAGCCTTGCCCAAATCTCCATCATCAGAGCTGGAGAGGCATGACTCTAAGGAGCTGTGAGCCCAAGAAATGGAGGGTGAGGCCATGCAACCTCATAAGTTGTCTCCCAGGAGCATAATTTGGTCTAACAAGGCTCTACACCTAACTTTGAATAAAGGAGTAAAAGACAGAGTTACCCTTTATGGTTAAAAGTAATTTTCAGAAAAAGCAGCATCAACATCTTTATCTTAGACTGAGTTTTAGAGTTAAACAATTAAAAAGCTTTAAGCCATTCTGGAGCCACAGTGGGGCAAGTGGAGTAAGAGGCTGCAGTTTGCCAGGGGAAAGCCATGATAGCTTGGACAGGCAGGGAAGGAACATGAAAGAATGACAAGAAAGATGAGCTAGGAATGGGAGGGGCAGAAAAGAAAAAAAAAATGGCCTTTCAGTTTTGTGCTGAGGCAAGGGTGAGGCTTATTGGGTGGCATTTTAGAGAATCAGGACCACAAGCCAGTTCATTGGGGAGGAGACAGAGGGGCAAATGTTATATCCTGAAACTATTAGATATCTGAATGGTGGCGTCAGTGGACATGCAAGTCTGGAATTCAGGAGAGAAGTCAGTGCTAAATATATAAATTTGAGTGGCCAGAATAAATATGAATTTCAAGCAATAGGAACAAATGGGATTACCTAGAGAAAGCGCACAGATCTGCCTTTTATGATTTAAAATGGCTCACCAGGCGATTCTCACACATCCCCAGTTAAGAACCTCCGCATTACAGCTAAATATAGAAACTGCAATTTGGTAAAAGAGAGTCTGTATTTCCAGCAGGGGTATCATCATTATTGCTGCAGTCCCTGGTCAGTAAGTCACTATTCAATCTCTACAGAAAAACTCTGCCTTTAGTCAGATCTCTGAAACTTAACAGGAAGGCTTTCGGGTTTGATAAAATGACAGGTAACCCTCCTAGTGCCCATTCCACCCCTTAAGATGTGTAGTGCTGAGGCCAGAAAGAGTGTGAACTGGAGCAGTGCTCGTAATTCTGTATGTATCTCCAACTGTCCATCAACAAGCCACAGCCAGTTATAAATTACGTTTTAATACTATTTTCCAGACCCAAAGCTTAACATGCCTGAATTTCTTCCAAATTGTGGAATTTGTCTTTGTGCAACCACTTGTCCATTCAAAGAAATAAATGCCTTCATGATGTGAGCATAAAAAATGCATAGTTACAGAATACCTTACCAAATCACAGGAGCAATACACTCTCTTTCCTCAGGCAAATCATTTTTCATAAACCTCACACCTGCCTAGGTATGATAGTAAAAGAGGCTGCTCAGATGCAGGTAAGAGTGCCAAGCCCAACATCACGTGCTCTGGCAGGGCACTCAAGGGACTCATAACTGCAGGTGGGCAACCAACTTAGTAGCTGCCAGAATCATGACACAGGATCCAAGCCTTGACCTCGAATAACAGCATCTCATTCTCTCACCACCCTCATCCAAAAATGTGGTCAGGACTCCAGTTGCTGATGTTTTCTACAAGTTCCAGGAGGCAGCGCCAGCTCCACCCTGTGAGTTTCCAGATGTATGTTTAGATTAGAACCATACAGACCTATCTGCACCAGCCCAATATGGCTGCACAGAACTTAACTCCTGTTGAGGCAACATTTCAGACACCAAGCTATTATATAAAATGAGACTATGCAAAACAGATACCCACTTAAAAATGACTGGAAGAAGGGTGTAGGGCAAAGTTTGTAGATTATAAAATCTTAATAAAATGCAGTTTTATTACTTACAAACCCATTTAATAACTGCAATTAAGTGCCACTAAACATATTAACTGTTGACTAACAGAGCTCTTTGTTTAATTCAGCACTTCTCAACCCGTTCTATGGAGCAGTATGTTTTGCGGAGTATTTTTAAAAAGCACACCAACTTTTCTTCTAAAACTTATTTTTAATTTATATTCTTATGCTTAGCACTCTGACAGAGTCTGCCAACAGTGTATCCACCCAAGAACTTGCATGAAGGTTCATGTGATACACTTCAGACTGCAACAATTCTCAGGTAACCAGGGTCATGTTATTACACATCACATAGGCAATGACTGCTGGTCTATGTTGGTAATCTGTCTTATATTTTTTTGACAAATGCGTATCTTTGTACACAAGGTTTAGGCACTATCCATTTATACTACCTAAACTCATTTACCATGTATTAATGTCATATATTGCATGTTAGGATACGCTAACAAAAGTTCATCAACGTATTATAATTTTACACAAGTAATTCTGAAAAACAGTTTTAACACAAAAAGAGAATAATTGTCAGTAATCAACCTAAACAGTGTTGGCCTATTAAAATAAATGCAACTGATATGTCCAAGATCATTTTTCATTCAGAAATAGTTTTGGAAAGCCTCTGAAGGCAGGGTTGTATTAAGTAGATAATCAAACCCCCTTCAACTTTATTTATACTAATCATTTCCTGAATAAGTCCCTTCTATTTCTTATTGACAGGAGACAGGTATTTAAGCAAGTCTCACCTGAATTTTTATAAATACTGAATTTCCAAACTATTCTTTATACAAGCACTACAGAAGTATAATTTCCAAACTATTCTTTATACAAGCACTCTAAAGTTTTACAAGTTCTTTCCTACTGCCTTTCTTTATAAAAATCCATCTGCACCAACTAGTCTACAAGGGCAAGGTAAGACACGGTAAATACCACAGAAGCAACAAATGCAGTAGTAAGACATAATACGTAACAATACAATAATAGCAAACCTCTAAATATCATACCATCGGCTATCAAAGATGAGTTAAGGATACAAATATCTGGAGTTCTTCCCAAATCTCTTTCGTTTAAAACAATTACTG